>NC_134468.1:64584350-64765224 GCF_964194025.1 Convolutriloba macropyga
CTGGAAGGGGCAGAGGGGGGATCCCAGGTGGCAAGTGGTGAGTTTGTGGGTGGGTGTGAGGGTGTCGATTGTGAAGGTTGGCAAGAGCAGCTGTCTGAAGAGTGCAAAGGTTGTGTTGTCTCTCAGCTGCTGCAAGCATCTCTAGACTCACGGCTGTTTGACGCTTCCATTTGGTCCTGTATAACAACATTAAAAAAAAATGATGATTATGATAAAAAAGAACTTTTGCAGCAGGGAACAGCCGCGATTACCAAATCGAATTTCTTATGAGTGGGACAACAGAAAAACTGTGAAAGGAGAAATGCCAAGCCTTCACTATTGGGTTCAATGCACATTGAGGTAAATTTACTTTCAAAAAACTTAATTTTACCTCAACTGTTAAGGTAGGAGTCTTTCTAGCGCCAACTTTACCTTAAAAGTTAAAGGCTTTATCAAGTTAATAAAGACCTCTTAATTTGAATTTAACTACTCTAAATTTTGTTACTATTATACCTAAACTTTTAGGGTAAATTTTCCCTAAACTTGAGAATTAAAGAATTAATTAACCACTTCCAAAATAGCACACACAAATGGGCGAAATAGAAGAGATCCAAAAACCAACAATTAGGCTGATTGAATTGTAATTATACCTTCTGTTTTGGTACCATGTCTTCACTTGAGTGTCACTCAATTGCAGACTAGCCGCCAGATCCAGTCTGTCCTGCACTGACAGGTACTTGTGTCTCTCAAAGTTCTCCTCCAGCTGAGTCAGCTGCTCATCTGTGAATGCAGTTCTCGCTTTCCTGTGCTTTTTTCCCACACACGAAGAGCTCCCTCCATTGCAATAGCTTGTAGCGGAGGATGATGAGCTATGATTGGATGGTTTGCCATGTGTGGTTTCATCTGATTGGTCAATATCATCTTCTGCATCTGATTCGTCGTCGCTACTTTGGTTCACTGTGCCTTCAGGTTCGGGACTGGTGCAAGATTGTTGAAAAACATTTTGCGTCTCAATGGAAGAATCCGGATTGAACAGCACTTCTAAACAGACGTTATTTTTTGAAGGGAACTCAATTGATCTCGCATAAAAACGCTTTCGGCTTGATGTTCAAAACTAGCAGATTTAAAGTACAGCGAACTTTAATCCTTGAGGGCCCGTAATTAAAGTAGTAGAAAATTCTGTTTGCTAATGATGTGGTACGCACATAAAGTTTCGACAATACTTCGTCAAACGAAATAAACAATAATATCAGAACAAGGTTAAAATTGCTAGTTGTTAGTGGCATCTAAGCCCTTATCGCCACAGTGGAACTATCAGTTTATGATCAAAATTCGATCTTCTACTTGCAACTCTAGTACGCTAACCATTACGCCACCTGATCTTAAGTTCTCAAAACTGTAAACATCTTAAAACCCGTTCTATCATTTTTTTCTCGCTCCCCAAGGCCTGTCATTTCCCCCCAATTTTAATTTTTAACAGGTAGAGTTTCCTCACAAACTTATGTTATGTACACTTTATCATTTAAATTTGCCTCATCTCATCTTCCTCAGAAATGTCAGAAAAAAATTGTCAGATAAAGATCATGAATTTTGTTAGGTACTCATCCAAGTGTTTCTGGAACTTTCACCATGTAACATATGAGTAAAAAAAAGATTTGTGTGGGCAAGAACAGTTAATTTGTAAGGTTAAAAAAATTAAATGAAAACAAATTTTATCCTGTTTTTTCTTAGCTCGTCTAATCTGTCAAGAAAAAATCAAATCGTGCCCGATCTGTAAATGGAAACTTTCATCATCTAGCATCTGAAAGTGTTTTACCAGATGCAAATAAAACGATTCACCTCCTTACATGTATCGTATACGATAACTTCGTGAAAAATTGTTAAGGCTTTCCAAAAAAATCTGAATCACTGGATTCGTAGAGATTGAGAGCTCTCAATCTATACGACTCCAGTGATTCAGTATTTTTTTGTAAAGCCTTAACAATTTTTCACAAAGTTATCGTCTAAGATACATGTCAGGGGATGCATCTGATTGTACAAATACTGTTGTACAGATTGTACAAATAATGTACTGTTATACAAAAGAAGTGTGCTAACTGAATAATGAAGTTTGGTACCACGTTCTTTTACTGCAAAAGGCTCAACAACTGACGGTTAAAGTTGCTCGTAGAATACAATTGAAATAGTACCCTACAGTACAAAACTGTTTACATGACGATCGAAACCAAACGAAATTTGATCGCGGTACTTAATTGAGTAAAGCAAAACATCAATGTTGATAACGCAACCAGCCGTTTTTGAACTCAAGTCCATGTGTTTTTGTATCAACCTTGACCGTTGACTGTAATTTGTGTGTTCAGATAAGGTCCACGTGATTTCAATTTAATATCAACACCTCAGGCTGAGTAGTTTGCCTTTAACATGATTTTTTAAAAAAGTTGTCTACATATTTTACAAAAGGCTCAAATGGTTTTTTGAACATTTGGCTTCTACAAATTCAACATGCCCAATAAAATCCAAAGATTTTGCGCAGCTACCTGGCGGCATAGAAGCTACCTTGATGGGCAAGCCAGTTGAGACAAATTGATTTATGATGGGAACAAGGTCAAGAGATCAGATTTCATTTGCGGCATTGCTGTTTGTCAGACAACGCACTTTTTCCCAGTTTTTTTCTCCATTCTGTATAAGAAAAATTCTACGCTTAGTTTGCCATAGAAATTTTTTGGATCAAGTAACTTTTTATAAAAGGTCATATCTTAGACTATCTTCAACGGCAATCCTGTAAAATTTTGCAAGACTCCTGCAAATAACGTTTATCTTGCAAGATTCAATATCAAAACTCTTGAATTGTAATAATCTTGCAAGATATTGCAATATAACCGTCTGAAAACTTTGATGAAAATAATTGCAATTTTAAACTTGAAGAAATTCATCAACTTGGAATTATATTAAGTGAGCTTGTTGCACTAATATTGGACAGCCCGATTTACCGGCAAAAAAACGAATTTGAAACACTCCTATCCTGAAAAATGTTTCCGTAACCGCTTTTTTGAATCAAATTATTGCCTACAACAGATGTCACTGGTTTGGTAAGCACTGATATACGTGACATTAAAGCGTCAAGTGACTCCCAGTTTGGTATATATTTTATTTTTTGTACAACTTTTCTTTCAGGAAATTAGACTTCTCGCTGACTTCGGTCACATTGAATCATAAATAGGGTTCAAATACCATAAAAACCAATTATCAGTAGTGAGTTCAAGTGGACAAACCATTAACGGAATCAAACAATTCTAATTTAAATGATGAAACGAATTGATCAATTAATTAAGTTAATGAATTTTTTGTTTTCTTATTAAAACTAGAAAAAACTTTTGAACTGTTTTGCTAATTTGAAGGTATCGTTCAGGTTGAGAAACTACCAATTCACTGATATTTTAATACTTTTTTGTTTGAAATAATGCGGTCAGAGATTACTTGAATTTTAAGCAAGCTAAGATATATAGTTTTTAAAGAAATGTAAATGGGCACAGTTCATGAAAGTCAGATCTGACGAAAGTCTGATCACTGAAACATTATTGGGATCTTTTCCGTTACTGACCCCAGCTTAGTGGTTGCATATTATTTCCACCTCCAGACGCACGTGCCATACTTTAACATAATGATTTACCATCTAATGACACGTGCTATGTAATTGTGGGAGCATAACGTATTAGGGGGCACAAATGGAAAAGATCCCACTATTCCCATTATTGTTTCAGTAATCAGACTTTGGTCAGATTTGACTTTCATGAAATGTGCTTATTTACATTTCTGTAAGAACTATGTATCTTAGCTTGGTTAAAATTAGAATAGTCTCTGACCGTGTTATTTCAAACAAAAAAGTGTATTAAAATATTAGTGGATTGGTAGTTTCTCATCAGAGGCCATTTTAGTTAGGGAGATTTAGATCCCCAGTGTGGGCGGTAACCAAATTTCCTCGCTGTAATTGTAAGAGGTTATAATGTCTCTTTGTGAGTTTTACCCGGGTCGAGAAAATTTCCAAAAATTATGTAAGAAATGCACTGCAATGAGCTCAATTTTCAAAAAATTCACCGCAAAAACTTCTCATAATAATGCGCTGATATGCGCTGAAAAGTGTTGAAACTTTGTAACAAATGCGCTGAAATCCGCTGAAATTTCAAAAAGTTCAGCTCTTTTTTTCGCTCCGAGGCTCGAACCCCGATCATTGTGTCTCATTTATCAATTACTCCTCTGCGCTATTGAGAACTGAAATGCTTCCCATTTAATTTGAATTTATAATAATAAAATGTTGGGTATGAAAAGCGCTGAAATTATGTAAGAAATGCGCTGAAAAATGTGCTGGAACTTATGTAAGAAAAGCGCTGAAAATGCGCTGAAATCATGTAAGAAATGTGCTGAAGATGCGCTGAAACTTTGTAAGAAATGCGCTGAAAAGGTTCTGAAAGATATGTACGAAATGAGATGAAAATGCACTGAAATTATGTAAGAAATGCACTGAAGGTGCGTTGAAATTTTAAAGTTTCAGCGCCTTCTCGAAATTTCAGCGCATTCCAGCGCACAAAAAGATGCGCTGAAACGGCGCTGACATCTCGACGCGGGTAATTTCTTTACAGATTTCTTTTGCGTCTCAAAACAAATTTAAAAGTGACATGGTTATTTATTTAAAATTTTAATATTGCTTCTATACAGCTTTTCTATTCGTTACAATCTTCTTACAGATTCTTCTTCTCGATACAAACCTTCTTTTCCGTCGAATGCCAATTCTGTAAAATTATATTAGGCTGACGTACCTTTTGTATCGTTTTTCGTTTTGTGTTGTAGTTGTAGTTGTTGTTTGTCACAGTGGGATGACAAAAGGAAATCGATGCTGAAGCGTGGACTCTGCTTCTCTTTGGGCTCTTTTGCGAGTGGTGACTCGGATTCATTCACGTTGTCTTGACCATGCTTTGGTTCTTCTAGTTCTTCGTTCGCATCCGGGGAGTGAACAGCAAACTCTTGCCACTTCTCATCCTCAATCGATGAAGCCATTTTGATATCAGTTAATATCTGATAGCTTTTTTCTATTGGTGAGAGAAAAAAGATTAGAGATGAGCTGGTTAAACTCAACAATTTCTGCTCTCACTCCGACTTAGAAGATTAGTTTAGTGCGATTGATTAAAAGCAGGCAGGAGGGTTATTTTCCAAAGTAGGCGAGAGGGCGAGAGAGAAAGAAGGAAAATGCTGGATGGGATAGAGAGTGATTGCTTTCGATTGGGGGCCAGCCGTTGATGCGAAAAATTACTAGTTTGTTGATAAGTGAAAGAGCGCATCTAATTACAAGCGACATTTATTGAAAAGAAGTGTTAAAACTTTAATCAACTCTCTTTAGCCAAGCATAGTTAGGAAGTCCTTACTACTCATTATTGGCTGAGATCGGGGACAAAATTGATTGGAATTGTTTTGATTCTTTAGGGATTCACTCCTCCACAATTGGGACGAGAAGGGTGAAAACATTTGGGCAAAGAGGGGACGCACCCCATTTCTTGTCAACGGGTAGCCAGTTGCCCCCCTCTCCACTACAATTGGAGTAATCTAAATATGAAAAGCGCGCACCTTTTAAAATTCCAATTGCATCGCATAATTTGTTCCAGCGAGTTTGTATGGCTTTCAAACTGAAAGAAAAAGGGCATTTAATTATTGGGCATCGAATTCAATTAGAAATTGAGATAAATAAATGAATAGAAAAAGTAAGAGTTCTGGGGTGAAGCAATTTAAATAAGCCACGGGCGAATGAAATTACAAACATTGTTATTTACTCTTTTTCCCTACAAACTAAATATTATAAATTGGATTTCAAATGTGACCAAAAATAATTACCAATAAAGGTCTTATCAATAAAAAATATTTTTGTAGAAAAAAATGCTGAATTATTGTCACTAGATCTTTTAGATTTATTTCACTAATGCTCGACTGCAACAAGAACTTGCTTCAAAATTTGCCGAGTTAAAAACTGGTATTAGTTAAGCTGACAATTTTTCCGCTTCTGAATTGATTTAAAATTTGTGATAATTTTAGTGTAAAAAAACGATAAGTCAGATAAATTTCAATTTATGAAAAATAATTTTTGATAAAAAATTAAACAGATTACAAATTAGTTCTAAATTTCAAAGCGTATTACTTCTATGTTCACTCTATACAAACTACGGAAAGTAAATAAAAAGTGGAAAATCTCGAGTAGACGAAAAATATTGAAAACCTTATGGAGCAAAAATAAAATATACCAGTTGTTCAGTATAATGATAAAGTCTGAAGTATTACCTTGAAAAACTGTATTTTTTGCTGCAGACGACAGGTACTTCTCGAAACAATGAGACACGCCCCTGTTAAACGTAATTTAGACAAGGTACACTTCATAATTTATTAAGAGAATTTAACGGCCAATTTAATGCATCAATACTTACCAAAGAAACCCTTAATTGATTTACAATTGATTACGCCTCAGCTCAAGATACAAACAAACGCCTGGAACCATCCAATTAGAACGCTGTAATGTCTGGGAATTGTTCACGGGAGGTGGGAAGGTGGTGTGATACAGCCAACACTGCTCACTTGTGATGGTCCATTTGTTATCCCTTTTCAATGGGATAAAATATTACAGAACATGCGTGAACCAGAGCATCATGTTGACGTCACTCACTTTAAGTTGGATTATGTTTAATTTTCAAAGTTTCGCAGTACGGGGAACCATCCAACATCAGTTTAATGTTGTTTAATTAGACGGACAGCCAATGCAATTGGGTCTTACTGCTATAACTAACTGCTAACTCGTATGGTGTCCAGGGTGGTAAATTGATTAAATTTGGTTCCTGCGTAATCGCAGTGGAACAGCAATAGGCCTACAGTAGCCTGTTCTCAGCTGCCCTTTTTCTTATTGATCCCTGATTAAACTTAATATTCTGTATAAAATTCTCTGTATCGTCTACCATCTGAATTTGAATCTAATCTAATCTAAGCTACACTATTACTGCAATCAGTACTGGAATTATTAAGTACATGATTAATGACCCACGTTTTAAAGAATTCCAGTCTTCAGTTTACGCATATTTTATGCAAAAACCAACAGTACAAATAAATGAAGTATTTTGAAAAATTATTTTGTTTCACTAAAAAACACTCTAATAGCCAGGAGTACACCATGCGCGTTTGTTTTTGCTCCGGCTCTGCGCAAATTCAGGCTATTATCTTGCAAGATTCTTGCAAATAAGGCTTTTATTGCAACAATGTTGAACGATTTGGAAGCGTATCTAATACGTTCTCGGCAAAGATGGAAAACCAAAGATGATTTTGAAATAACTTTCTTAGAATGAGGTTCCAGAACTGAATCACTTCTGGCAAGAGCGTCTCGTACCATAAAGATTTCTGAGCAATCTTTTCGGAGCTCGAGATAGAATTTGAGCTTGAAGTGCGCCTTAAGTCATCTCTTATCAAAACGCACCAGACCAAAATGATCTATGATCAACCCAGCTCTGTTTGGTTTTTGGGACTTTTCTGGACAACAGTGACAGTACCGTGCCTCATTCTGCTCGACTTTTTCTAATGGTAAAGAAGCAATAAGTTGACAATAATCACAAAAATGCAAAAGGTTCATTTATTTCTTGGACGAATATTGTAACCAGTTTCCCCAAAAAAGGCATTTATTTCTATGATAAGTTGCTTGCAAAATGCTTCCGCTGGCCTAAAATTTCCGCGCTCGAATTTCGTTAGTAATTACTCGAGATAAAAAGTATAGAAAATTTTTTGTCATCTTTCTCGTTTATAATAATTTTTGTGCTGGATTTTTTGTTCCGTCCCCCCTTTAGTTTTTTTGATCAGACAATTTTGACCGATCGATATATTCATCGCAGAGAGTTGTGAGTGGTACCATTAAGCCCGCCAAGAGTAGAATATGGAATTATATAGATTTTTAGAATTTCTTTTTCTAGAGCGGGGTACCGTGGTTTAAAAATGTGTGCATATTATACCGATTTGCGTTATTTTTATACACATTTTTGGGAATTTTGCCTATAATTTCGTCAGTTGAGCTAAAATAAGCAAAAATTGTTTAAAATAATGCTGATGATTTTATTTTTAATGACAAGAAAGTATTGTTGACTATTTTGATTTAATTTTTTTGGCTAAAAGTTTGGTTAAATATATCAAAACTCAATAGCCCGAAATTGACTTTTTCATCAAAAATTGCCCGAATTAGGCTTCTTTAGTCCGCTTTGATTAAAGGAAGTACACACCCAAAACCCAAATAAAAAATCTTTGTAAACTACAAAGGGAGCTATTTCTACTTCAAAATCCATTGAGAGTAGACTGGAATTAAACGTTTGCCGTTTTTTTGCTAATTTTACAATTGATTATCAAATTTTTGATCTACTGATTTTACTATTTTTGATCTTTTAACTAGAAAACTATCTAAAAAAATGTTATTTGAAACAATTGAGTCCTCGTAATAGACGAACAGCAATAGCAAGGCTAGTTCTGGCCAAATTTTGCAACTGTTACGCTCAGTCGGGTCTTTTTGAAAAGAATTTTGATCTTTTAGAAGAAATAACAAATAAAATTAAAGCTCATATGTTGATAGGTCCAATGGGTTTCATAAGCAGTTCTAAATTAATTTATCTAGCTCCTTTACTCGAGAGATTTTTTTCGTTTTGACATTTAAAAATGTTTGATTTTAAATAAATAATGGCTAATTGAAATTTGCCACTATTTATTTCTTAAATTAGTCAACTTATAGCTTAGTGTCAGCGAATAAGGAACGCTTCTTCTTCCTCTTTTTTCTACTTAATTAAAATATATTCTTTATAGCGCGTTAAGTTATGGTTTTCCGGCTTTGATTCTACTAGATTTCAATTTTTCATTTTTAGGCATTGGCCCATTTTTCACGTTTTTTCTCGTTTTGCCACATCTTCACTTGATTAATATAGTTCACATATTACATAAATGGCATTCAAAAAAGGCACATAAATGACAGAGATTAAGTTTTTAACGGCTTCGGCACCTCTCTCGAAGAATTTAATGGAGTTTTTTACATTTGTCTTTAACTGTCGTTTTTATTTTTCCTTTCCGAAATTTCCTGTATTTGTACAGGTCTCATTGGCTTTTTATGGAGGAACAGATCAGCTTATATTCTGTTTGATTATATATCTTGTGGTCTTCATGGCTTTGAAAAAAAATTGTTTTCAAACATATAAAAAAACAATTCTAAACTTTTGTTAATTTATGTCTTTTTTTTACCTCGTCTAGTTTACTACAGGTTACATATGACATTATTATTGTCAAGAAAAAGTGCAAGTGTACGAATTCTAATACTTTGAAAGTTGTCTTTATGAACTTACTGGTTTCGACACCGGTTTTTCGCAAAAAAGTAAATTAATTTTTGATTATTGTCTAAATTTGACTCTCTTTTTGTAAACGTAAGACATAATCTGAGTAAGGACAGGTCTCAACCGCTTTCTTTGGAAGAACAAACGAACCAATTTATTATTTAATTTTGTAGCTAATGGCTTTCATGACTTTGAAATTAATTGTGTTCGAAAAATACAAAATTATTCATTAAATTTGCCCTTTTTTCTCTGCTTATCTGTTCTCATTATTAAGATGTCCTATGCCACATTATTGGCGTTCAAAAAAAGCTCAATTGAACATATATTGAGGGACAAATTTTGCTTTTAGGGCTTCGACAGTGTTTTCTCACAAGTTTTAATTGAATTTTTGTTTGTTGTCTCTATTTGCTGTTCTTTTTGTAACGCATAAAAAATTGAATGACGATAGGTCTTAATGCCCTCTTAAGACACATATGACACATAAGGCACATATGATCATAAGCATGTTGGATGCTTTCTGTTGCTATCTAATGGTTTTCATTATTTTTAAATTAATTGTATTTAAAAATTTTAGCCAATTTTTTTTAACTTTGCTTTAATTTTGTTCTTTTTTTTTCTAATTGTTGCCGAGTTATTATGGAGTGGTCCGATATTTTTTCTATTGAAATAAAAGTTGTTCTGTTCGGTTTCAGTTTCATCTGACGCTTTTTTGACCTTGCTAATAAGTTTTTTTTAAATGGACATAAAGTTTTGGATGTAATTAATGTTTGTTGTTTTTGTTGTTCGTCTTGACTTGCTTTCTTAAAATTGGCTGATCTCATCAATCTAATGCGGCATTTTTTACTCCACTGAGTTATCTGCGTTGGAGGCGATCTTTTTGCTCATACACATTTTTTTCAAATACTGAAAAGTTTTTGGGGTTATCTTTCTGTTCCTCATTTGGTAGACTTTTATGTCAAAAATGCGGATGAGCAGGGTCGGAACTTTATGTGCGAACGCACATTACTGAGCGTCCTTGTCTGTAATTAATAATCATTTAGGCTCTCTTTCATTTATGTCTAACTGAAAAGCTGTTAATAGATCATGGAAATTAAATACTGTGGACAAAGCGCGGAAGAAGACAACAATGACGTCGAGCATTAACACAAAATGACAAAATGTTGTCGTTAAGATTAGCGTTTGCTCAAAATAAGGCATGGCTGATAACAGTGACAAATATTTCCAATCTTATTTGCCCTCAGTTTCCTTTGCTCTCAAAGTTGACCAAATACTCTTGCAACACCATCTTAAAATATGGATCGTGAAAATTGCTCTAATTTTATAAAAATAGTTGGTTTCCCCTTTTTTGGGAATAGTTGGTTATATTTCCCTAGCGTTTGTTGAACACAACTAAATCAAACAATCTATTATATACAATGCTTTTCGCAAAAAATTCTAAAAAATCTTTTCCAATAAAGTTTGCCAGAAAATATGTTCATAATTTGCTTTTTCCCTAAACGTTTGTTTCATCCGTTTGCTGTTTCAATTTCAATGATATAAAGAAGTTAGTGGTTCCATCAGTTAGTGGTTGGCTGGGGTGTAAGTAAAGTTTTACTGTATATGTTAAGATTTTTTTGCCGAGTGGTTTCCGGAGTCAATATTTTTTTGTAAGATGTTTTCTAATCTTTTTCAATGACTTTGAGATTTTGAAACGGGATACAGAAAACCCTCGGCGTGCATTAAATTCCACTAGGAGCCCTCAGCTAGATTTAGAAGTCCTAAGGGTGCTTAAGGTACTGACATTGCTGGGAACGTCTAAATTCAACGAGAAAAAGTCAGTTTTGCTGTTTTTGAGCAGTGCATGCAGCAATTTTTTGTATTGCTCTGTCAATTTTCTGTAACCTCTCTATGTTATTTTGATCATTTCAAAAGTCGATCATAGCTTATATAGCTCTCATGCCAGGCATAATTTCTTTCTGGTTCGTACCAACTTCAGCTCTAGAGACCAAGTAGTTTCAAGTTTCAAGTTTTTGAAATTATTGTGATGTATGCCGAGGAAACATTTTTAAGGCTGGAAAATGGCCAATGGTTTAATTTTTCTAACTCGGAACTGAATTTTAACGATCTGGAGATTAACAAATTGTGCAACTTTTTTGCTGATTTTTCCTATTTTGAAAAAAAAAATTAGAATTTTAGCTTTTTTCCAGGTTTTATTAACATTTAGTGACCAAGACAATTTTCAGGGTGAAATTTGGCTTGGTGAATAACTTTATGATTAACCTGATATGTTTTTGATAATGTCAATATTACAAATTTGAGTTTTTTAAAAAGTTTGCTGATTTTCAGATTCTTTTCAGTTTTTTCAGATTCTTTTACAAAAAATTTTAAATATTTTTCAAGTTGTTTTTGTTTTTTGATGAGGGGAAATAAATTTTTTTTCAATCTCAAATCTGTGGCAATGAGAAGATGTCAGCTTTATTATTTTAATAGCTTTTATGTACCTATTTTGAAAGTATTTTATAAGACAATAGCAACTTTTTTTTTGTAATTTTGCCTTTTTGTATAGGTTTGAATGAGTTTATTTCCTCTGTTTGGCTCATGATTAAGTTTGAGCTTTTGATTGTTGTTTGTGTCCGGAAAGATATCTGTGAATTGGTATTTTGTGTTTTATTGTTTTCTTGAATATTTTTTTATTAATTAGGGGTTCTCGTTACCTTAGCAACCAGAGTGTTTACAATTCAAATTCTGTTTGATAAATCTCAAATTATGGTAAAACTTTTTTGTTTGGCTTTTGTTATCCAACTCATCTGTTAGACAATTGAAGAGTTTTCAAGTTTGTCATTCAATTCTTTGGATTGTAATTGAGGACTTATCCTGTTATGCTTTTCGAGATCCTGTAAAGCTCGCCGGGCATTAAGTTGCATTAGAAAAGACGCCATCAGTTAGATTTGGTAGTCTCTAAGTTGCTGGAAACGTCTATATCCAAGGTGAAAAAGTCAATTGTTAGAGTTTTTGACCACAAAATTGTGATGTCTTTGTTTTTTGGTCGGTTGTTTTCTACTTTAACTATTTTTGCAATTGACATTAGTTTAAGCTCATTAAGTGAATTGGTCTTGTGCAATCCAGAAATGTATTCAAAACTATTTATCGATTTAAATGTTTTGGTAATGCAAACTTCATTACCTCTTTAGGAGTCATTACATCATTTTCAATCTTGAAGAGCCAATTGATTGTTCATACGGCTTGAAGTTGGGATACTGGATAGTTTTAAATGACAAGAAAATGGTTTTAAAGCCAATAAGAAAATAACAATTTAAGCAAATTTCTAACAACATTTGACATTTTCGTGACACTTTTTCACCATTTTCGGAAATCATGAATCTTTACAGCCAGCACATCTTAAGAAAACATAAAACCCATCAAGAAATCGTAAGGACCTCAGAATTGTTTTGATTAAAATTGAGAGTCAATGAAATAGTTTTGATGATGTTATTAAGAGGAAACTCATTAATTTTTTACTCAACTTTGCCATTTTTTCAAGTTTTGTAATTTTTGTAAACCTTTTTCCATTTTTTTAACAATTCGAATGGCCAGTGGAATTTTCTCCAAGCTTTTTTGTATTATTGGGCAAATTTTGGTTGAATAAAATTAGTTTGGTTGAAATTGGCACAAAAACTTCAACTTTATTTAAATTCCGGCAAACTAATAAAGATTTTTATATTTTTTTTCGTTGTTTTCCCTCTGTTTGTATCCTACATGTGAAAACAATTATCTGATGGCCTGTGAGTTAATTATTCCTCAAATTTTAGCGAGGATGATCTAATTTTAATGACATAATTTTCGACGATGTAGACACATTTGCAATAAGTTTTACATTTTTAAAGTTTTGGGAATTTTGTCATTTTGAATTTTTCCTAACTATGTCAAAAACAATGATTGGTGCTGCCCTCTCATACAAATTAGTCGAATTGCAAAAATAGTTTTAAAGACATTGAGATTATGAAGCTGACGCAAATTTTCAATATTTTTTTTTGTTTTTGCCTGCTTTTTATATATGCATGCCAAAATATCCAGCAAGTATTGATTTAGGTTCCATTTTTTTCTATAAATTGTGGCAGTTTGGTTTGAAAAACGTTTATCAGATGAACACCCTAAAACACAGTTATAGCAGTGTGAAGCTTCAGTACACAAGGCTGATTTGTGAATGAAATTTTTTGATAGTGACTCTTTTGAGGGAGTTTGATTAAAATTTGTAGTCTTTAAGCTTGCCAAAGCTAGGGTTTTGTTTTGCGCTTGAATTCGATGCGATGTTGGCTTTCATTCTTCAGTCCATATTGAATGCCAGTTCTAGTGCTTTTTGTGGTTCCGTGGTTTTCTGCGAAGGATTCCTTTTGAATGTCAGGTCAATCAGTTGGTTATGAACACGTGTTTGATGAGCGTTTCCTCTTTTTTCTCAAAATCATAATCTTCAGCTAAGCTACCTCTTTAGTTTATCCATAAAAATGATCAACCTCTTCAGTTGTTTTGTTATTAGAGAAAGATGTCAGAAAAGTGATACTTCGTGTTCGGATGAAGGCTTCTTTTAGTAGATTCTAAAACTCCAATGTGATTGGGCTGTCCACCAGTGTATGCGAATTCTTGCAGTTGGAATTGCGTCCTTCCTTCTATCCCAATACTCGAGTAAAGTAGTGAGACAGACTTTTGGTCCGCGAGTGCCCAAGGATCCGTCACCACAGAGTTCCTAATTCGACTAAACATTGACATTTGTTTTGCTAACAGTTCTTCTATTGCATTTTTTGGCATTGGGGCCTTGTACTGAATGCGCTGAAGATACAGGGATTGTCTCCTCGTAAAAAGTTTCGAATGACAATCAAACATCTTCTTGTTTTGGCCAGGTAATGTATCTCGGATGATATTGCACTTGACTAACAGAGCAGGCTTGAATTGAGCTCTCCATTTTTCCCAACGGAGAAAAAGACCTGGAATAGATTTGTCTTAGAAAGAATCTATTCCCAGAAGGGTTTTATTTTGTTTTCTGACTGCACCATGTCATGGGTGAATATGTTTGCAATTTACTTCGTGATGAAAAATCACAACCTTAATTCTGCTAATGAGCATCGTGAGCCGAGACTTGCAACAGAATTGAATTTACTCTCAATAGATTTTTCTTTGGTGAAAAAGCAGAGCGAGATTAAGTTTAAATAAACATTTGAACACGAGATACAAAAAGATTATCAAGGTTCTCTGATTCACAGAGTCAATTGTCAATTTATCAGCTGAACAGACAATTATTGCAGCAACGCGGGTAGTAAACAAATTGAAAGAATGGAAATGACATCTGAGATAAGTCTAGCAACCTTTTTTAAGGAATAAAATAAAATGAACTAAATATTACATCGAAATCAAATTTACTGCAATGATTAATGATGACTCATGTATGACACATGCTGTGGGGGTACAGAACGATTAGATACACATGAATTGCTTGTTGGGAGTCAAGCGCGACGCTGTTTGTTATTTGCTATTTGCATGTTTCGATTATTTACGAAAGGAATGTTTATACTTCATTTTGTCTTTAAACAATGGTGACAATTTTTAAACGGAAAAACTTTTTAATTTTTAAACGATAATGCTCCCATGCATAAACCAAAAATAATTGGAATTTTTTTCCAAAATGATTGAAAAGAACTGGAATGATTGGTATACTGTCTAGATTTGAATCAAATAGAAAATTTATAGTCAAATTTGACGCCGGGATTATGAAAACAGATAGGATATTAGGAAAGTTTGAAAAAGAGGTCGGCAGAATTTTGGACGGAATTTGAAGCCGATGTTGTTAGAAGCCTGTATGAATACTATACAAACTGTCTGCTAGACGTTAACATCTAATGGTGTAGTGACGCGCTATTTCAGATAAAATTTGAACTCAAAATTTTGTGTTATTTGATGTTTGAAATGCTTTTTTCAGTTGTACGTAGCTTTTTGGTATCATAGTGTAGTTTATAGCTAAATTACTCGGGTCGTATCTCTGTTGCAAACACATGATGTGTTGGGAGTTGAAACAGTTCTGGAAAATAAACTGGGTCTGAATTTAAATGATCTTTTCCACCATGAAATGATGTCAAGTTGATGCAAATTTTGATAATATATTGCGTTACAAACAGACGAGCTGACTTTGAAGTTTAATTTCAATATCAACCGCTTGATCAGGGAAACTTTTTTTGCACAAAAGTTTAACGAGAAATGGTTAACACGTGGTTGGAGTCAAGTTTTGACACAGCTCTGGAAAATTGTCAGGAGTATAAGTCTGGAATAAGTTCTGGGCAAGGGCCACCCCTGTGTCTAAACAATTGTCTGAAACTTGTCGGATCAGAGGTCATTTGGGTCTAATTAAAAGTTTGTTTGGTTTTGAGACCTCAACAAAAATTTCATTTGAGTTGTGGATCATTTTTCAAAGATTGTAATTCGATGAAAAATATATATTTCAGCTCGGTCAGCAGCCGTCTTGTCTTCCATTGCGTTTAGCAACACCCATAGTCTCATAGAGCTCCAGTCTTCCGAATTCAAAACCATAGAGGGAAATTGCAACCTGTGGTGTGATTGGAATTAAAATCAACATCAACGATGCTACGACCATTTACAAGATTGGAGTGAAGACTGTCAGTTTGTATGCGAATAAATCCGAACAAACGATTTTCTTTGTCTGCTTGCTTAAATTTGGCTGACACCGTTTTTTTTAAAGCGGATACTTTTAGCATTAAATAATTCAACGCCATGTTAATTTTATTTCTTCCGCCATTTGCTTTTTTATTTCTTCAGCATCAAGTATTTTGAACCCAAATTTTTAAAATTTTGGCATAATTCACGGGAATTTTTAAACAACTTTGGCTAGTTAGTCGGCCTAGGATGAGATTATATAGATTGATCAGATTTACAAAACTTAAGTCTTATGAAAAGAGCTACTGACGTTCGGTGCTAATTTATTATGCACTTAAAAAGTTTGGGTTAGAGAAAACAAGAAATGACCCTCCAAAGAAAATTTATAACTCACAATGTTAATGGTAAAAGGTGATGGATATTTACTTAGTATATTTTGAAGGATATTGATAGTCTTATAATCCGTTTTCTGAATTTAAATTTATTTTCGTTTTTTAAATGCCTTAGCAATGAACCCATCAAAAAGATTGCAGATCAATTTTGAACGATTTCAGAAAAAGGTTTCGTAAAAAGCTTTAAATGACGTCCTTAGAGGTTATGAGTTAGAGAGTTATGAAGTTAAAGAGCATTTATAGACGTCACTAGAGACTGCGAAGTTATAGAGAACTGTAAGGATTAAAATATAAAACATGACCGACTAACGTCGGGCGAATTGCTCTCAAACGACCGGCTTACGGTTGGCTTGGTCAGCAGCAAGCCACGGTTTAGTGAGGCTAGCTTTAGTTTAAAGGAAGGGGCATGATATGAGCGCAGCGGCGGGGGCGGAAAGGGGGGGGGCTGATGAGGGGGGGGGGGGGGGTTGAAACAGTGAGCGGGGACGTTGGGAGGGGGGTCTTTGGCTGTACGGGGCTTTTACGGCCTGAAAGATGTGCAGGGGTGGGGATATTGTGGTTGGGGGTATTGAGAGGGGGCTGATGTGTGTGTGTGTGTGTGTGTGTGTGTGTGTGTGTGTGTGGGTGGGTGGGTGGGTGGGGGTGGGGGGGGGGGGTTGGTTGGGGTGGGGTTTCAACCTCTAAGAACCGCCCTTCACACCATGAATGTAAGTAAGTCTCCAAAACAGTTTCTGTGAACCGCATACTTGGAGACTGGTGAGCCGAAAGGCTCTAGGAGAACTTAATGATCGCTGGGCGCTATCTGTTCATCCCGTTTTATGAGGACAAAATTTGTCACGCGAAAAATTGCATAAAAAGACAGACATGACTAATATAATTGCTACAAACTTTGTTTGATAGCAATTAAAACCAAAACGTTTTAAGCGCAAGTTTCATTTAAATGTTAAAAATAAACCGTCGCCAATTGAGTTCAGGTGATTAAAATTGTGAAAGAAAGAACAATTAAGATCACTCAAAACGGATCCATTTTGGTTCAGTAAACGTTAACACTTCGGCATGCTTTTCTCTCCAAGGTCAGCTAAACTTTTTGCCAGTTTGCTTGTTGCCTGGAATTTAAAACAAAGCTTATCGTCCAAATTACGACTTTATGGCAAATATTAATTTACTTGACTGGCTCCGTACACCAATTTTAAAATTAGTCGAGCGCATTTCTTTTTCAAGTAAAGTAAGTTTTTTTGACGTTTTATAAGGCCTCACAAACCTGTTAATTGTGCATTAAATCGTAATAACTTTGGCTGATGCTTTTCAAAGTAATGGACTGCAACATTGGTGAGCAATTTGATCATATAGAGCATCAATTTGACGAGGTTCGATTACCTCGCCAGCCATAAGTACACAATTAGTAACATAGCTGGCAGATTGCCAGAAAATAGCCGCAATAGCTTCGTAGATCTGCAGTCTAAAAAAACAGTAAAAAAGACAGACCAAAAAAATCCTCTTTTCATTGAAGGCTGATATGTTCTATTTTGATTAAAAATCTGTATAAGTTTTTGCTGCCTCTATTAGCTGCTCTATATTAACCTTCATTTAGAGTGACACACACCCATTTGACCTTATCTCTTTGAATTAAAGTAAATAAAAAAGTCAATTTCAAAGTGAGGAAGTCATTTTTGAGAGTGAGGTAAGTCAAGTGTGACCAAAAATTTAATCACACGCATGAACAAAAAAACTCGCTCCACTAAGAGCGAAAAATGACGTCACACATGCAATTCAGTTGCAATTGCATGAACGAATGAACAAAAGATGGCTGTGACGTCATATGGTCGTAACAAAAATCATGACGACGAAATAAAAAACATAGCAGGACAAGTCCTGACGTACAATTCAAAGAATTTTCATTGACTAAGCAGAAAACTAGACCTAGAAAGGACTATGAATGGATTGGAAAAACCATTTAGAAAAAAAATCCGATCCAAAAAATCGAAAAAACAGTAAAAATCAAAGTGAAATTGCCGCATGTGAACAAAAAACCACTAGCGAGAAAGCGAATTTTTGTTCAAACACCGTTTTCTCACTCTACTTTAAATTTTGGAGCGAAAAAATTTCACGCCGCAAAACCACTCGCTTTTTCGCTCAACTTCCTGTTTCGGCGTGACCAAAATCACTACTCCAATTTGACTTCAAAAATCATGAAAATGTGTGAACAGACCTTAAAAAAAAGACAGCGCCCCAATACAATTCAAATTCTTTGAATTGTAAAAAAACCAAGAGAAGGCCAATAATAGCCCCAGCTATCGCTATGCGGCTATTAATAAACATTGATAACATCACTATATGGAAACGTTTGAGTAAAATAGAGTTACATCTAAGTTGACGCTCTTAATTTGAAAAGGTTTTGTCTCGATTCTGAAAAGAAAAATCTATGTTTTGAAATTTGGACAAAAGTTATGTTAATGAACGCAACAGTTCTTCTGAAAGTGTAGAAAGTACTTATCAAAAATCTCGATCGAATTGACTCTTTGGTTGGAGCAGCTGGACACGTCTATTGCCAATTCCTTATACTTTTTGTGTGATAATTGTTATTTACGATAAGTTGAATCTGGTGAATTTATTTAGGCGTTTTCACGACATCAAGTGTTCCAGGGTGGAGATGGCCAGAACGAGTTGAGTTCTCGGTGAGCTCGAATTAAATGGTCTGGAAAATGCTTTGAGCTAACTTTTCTTCTGGAAAATAGTCTGCAGCTTGTCTGATGAGAGGCAGTGTCAAGCTCACACTCGTCTGATCAGAAACAGTTTCAAGCGAACACTAATCTGATCAGAGGCCGATTGGAGCGCACACTAGTCTGATCAGAGGCCAAGTCGAGCGAATTATTTTTCAAGTTTTTTTTACTGACATAATGTCTCTGCTACTCTGAAGAGAGTCAAGAATACAGCAGCATTGTGATCAGAACCCCATTGAGAGTCTAATGGTGTTGATCAGAACCAAGTGCACCAGTTGATACCAACTGCCGGTCCCCCCATGAAAACATTTTGAGTAACTGTAGATCAAGATGCTTTTATGCAAAGCTATCTAAGTTCAGCTATTCACTTAAAAACATGAATTAATGTAATGCTCAAATTTTTTTGGCACATCGGTTTTCTTTTAATTGGCAATAATTTTAAAATTGGCTTTCCCTTAGTTGAATATATGATTGAAAACATCACTTTTCATGATACAAGTATATTACGATATTGAGAGATTCGTTGATTTTGAAAATCATTCTCTGATCAGACTATTTTGAACGCACTTCAGTCTATTAAGAGGTAAACTCGAGTGCACTTTAGTCTGATTAGAGGCGATTTCGAGCGCACTTTAATTTGCTCGTAGGCAATTTCGAGCGCTTTTCAGTCTGATCAGAGGCGGATTCGAGCGCACACTGATCTGATCAGGGGGTGACATTCGAGCGCAAAATAGTCTGATCAGAGGAGGTTTTTCAAGCGCACCTTAAGCGCGCATTGTTTTTGACGGTCTGATCAGAATTCTTTTCGGTCTGGACCCCAACATGAGTTACACTCTTTCAGCTAAAATTACGCAAAAACTGCATTTGCTAATTTTGAGAATGTTTCGGTCTTCAATTGGCAACGGTGATAATTTATCGCATTCTCATTTGACGTCAGTGTTATCCACGATAAAAATACTATGCATTAACGGTTGAAAAATGTGGCGGAAAACAATTTATTTCGTTAAGTCCTTGTGGATAACGTAACCATTGTCCACAGTTTTGAGCATTTCAATTAGCTAAAATTTATTTCTCGAATTTAATAAGTATTCACTTCAGATATAAGTTTTTTCACTATTATCAATACAATATCACTTATCACTTCGTTAGTTCACAAAATGTGATGAAAACAAATTATGTTCACGGTAGAGGAAAAGGAGGCGGCGGCAAGGAATCAATTATTTAAAGAGACAATAAAATAATTTTTAATAAAAAAAAAGAATTAAATTACTTCCAGAATACAATCGTGACCATAAACTTCAAAATACTGGCCACTGGTTAAATAAAATTTGAACCGATAATTGATAATGTTAAGTGAGATTTTTGATATGGGTGAAAATAAAGAAGAAGTTATTTGTGAATTAAGAGACGATCACTCGTCGAGAATTATCTTTTTACAATTATGTTTCCAATTAGAAGACATCTCTCTGGCCATTATCTCAGATCAACGTAGCAACTGCACTTCGTCTGTTCTTCGTGTTCAATGATAGCCACCTGAAGAAGAAATCATAGGTTTGGAGTTTGAAAAATAGAGCCGAACGATTGCTAGAAAATATAGCTGAAAGCCCAATCTCTCAAGCGCGTATTATATATCAGCGACTAACAAAAAATATGGAAAGTGAAACTTTAGATAGAAACACGCTTTGGACTGAATTGGGGTTATCGTTGTTTAAAATTAGTCGAGCGCATTTCTTTTTCAAGTAAAGTAGGTTTTTTTTGACGTTTTATAAGGCCTCACAAACCTGTTAATTGTGCATTAAATCGTAATAACTTTGGCTGATGCTTTTCAAAGTAATGGACTGCAACATTGGTGAGCAATTTGATCATATAGAGCATCAATTTGACGAGGTTCGATTACCTCGCCAGCCATAAGTACACAATTAGTAACATAGCTGGCAGATTGCCAGAAAATAGCCGCAATAGCTTTGTAGATCTGCAGTCTAAAAAAAACAGTAAAAAAGACAGACCAAAAAAATCCTCTTTTCATTGAAGGCTGATATGTTCTATTTTGATTAAAAATCTGTATAAGTTTTTGCTGCCTCTATTAGCTGCTCTATATTAACCTTCATTTAGAGTGACACACACCCATTTGACCTTATCTCTTTGAATTAAAGTAAATAAAAAAGTCAATTTCAAAGTGAGGAAGTCATTTTTGAGAGTGAGGTAAGTCAAGTGTGACCAAAAATTTAATCACCCGCATGAACAAAAAAACTCGCTCCACTAAGAGCGAAAAATGACGTCACACATGCAATTCAGTTGCAATTGCATGAACGAATGAACAAAAGATGGCTGTGACGTCATATGGTCGTAACAAAAATCATGACGACGAAATAAAAAACATAGCAGGACAAGTCCTGACGTACAATTCAAAGAATTTTCATTGACTAAACAGAAAACTACACCTAGAAAGGACTATGAATGGATTGAAAAAACCATTTAGAAACAAATCCGATCCAAAAAATTGAAAAAACAGTAAAAATCAAAGTGAAATTGCCGCATGTGAACAAAAAACCACTAGCGAGAAAGCGAATTTTTGTTCAAACACCGTTTTCTCACTCTACTTTAAATTTTGGAGCGAAAAAATTTCACGCCGCAAAACCACTCGCTTTTTCGCTCCACTTCCTGTTTCGGCGTGACCAAAATCACTACTCCAATTTGACTTCAAAAATCATGAAAATGTGTGAACAGATCTTAAAAAAAAGACAGCGCCCCAATACAATTCAAATTCTTTGAATTGTAAAAAAAACCAAGAGAAGGCCAATAATAGCCCCAGCTATCGCTGTGCGGCTATTAATAAACATTGATAACATCACTATATGGAAACGTTTGAGTAAAATAGAGTTACATCTAAGTTGACGCTCTTAATTTGAAAAGGTTTTGTCTCGATTCTGAAAAGAAAAATCAATGTTTTGAAATTTGGACAAAAGTTATGTTAATGAACGCAACAGTTCTTCTGAAAGTGTAGAAAGTACTTATCAAACATCTCGATCGAATTGACTCTTTGGTTGGAGCAGCTGGTAACGTCTATTGCCAATTCCTTATACTTTTTGTGTGATAATTGTTATTTACGATAAGTTGAATCTGGTGAAGTTATTTAGGCGTTTTCACGACATCAAGTGTTCCAGGGTGGAGATGGCCAGAACGAGTTGAGTTCTCGGTCAGCTCGAATTAAATGGTCTGGAAAATGCTTTGAGCTAACTTTTTTTCTGGAAAATAGTCTGCAGCTTGTCTGATCAGAGGCAGTGTCAAGCGCACACTCGTCTGATCAGATCAAGTTTCAAGCGAACACTAATCTGATCAGAGGCCGATTGGAGCGCACACTAGTCTGATCAGAGGCCAAGTCAAGCGAACTATTTTTCAAGTTTTTTTACTGACATTATGTCTCTGCTACTCTGAAGAGAGTCAAGAATACAGCAGCATTGTGATCAGAACCCCATTGAGAGTCTAATGGTGTTGATCAGAACCAAGTGCACCAGTTGATACCAACTGCTGGTCCCCCCATGAAAAGATTTTGAGTAACTGTAGATCAAGATGCTTTTATGCAAAGCTATCTAAGTTCAGCTATTCACTTAAAAACATGAATTAATGTAATGCTCAAATTTTTTTGGCACATCGGTTTTCTTTTAATTGGCAATAATTTTAAAATTGGCTTTCCCTTAGTTGAATATATGATTGAAAACATCACTTTTCATGATACAAGTATATTACGATATTGAGAGATTTGTTGATTTTGAAAATCATTCTCTGATCAGACTATTTTGAACGCACTTCAGTCTATTAAGAGGTAAACTCGAGTGCACTTTAGTCTGATTAGAGGCGATTTCGAGCGCACTTTAATTTGCTCGTAGGCAATTTCGAGCGCTTTTCAGTCTGATCAGAGGCGGATTCGAGCGCACACTGATCTGATCAGGGGGTGACATTCGAGCGCAAAATAGTCTGATCAGAGGAGGTTTTCAAGCGCACTTTAAGCGCGCATTGAGCTTCGAGTGCACAATAGTCTAACCAGAGAACAATTCAGTGTGGGTCGGTCTGATCAGAGGTTGCTTTTGTTTTTGACGGTCTGATCAGAAGTCATTTTGGTCTGGACCCCAACATGAGTTACACTCTTTCAGCTAAAATTACACAAAAACTGCATTTGCTAATTTTGAGAATGTTTCGGTCTTCAATTGGCAACAGTGACAATTTATCGCATTCTCATTTGACGTCAGTGTTATCCACGATATAAATACTATGCATTAACGGTTGAAAAATGTGGCGGAAAACAATTTCGTTAAGTCCTTGTGGATAACGTAACCATTGTCCACAATTTTGAGCATTTCAATTAGCTAAAAATTTATTTCTCGAATTTAATAAGTATTCACTTCAGATATAAGTTTTTTCACTATTATCAATACAATATCACTTATCACTTCGTTAGTTCACAAAATGTGATGAAAACAAATTATGTTCACGGTAGAGGAAAAGGAGGCGGCGGCAAGGAATCAATTATTTAAAGAGACAATAAAATAATTTTTAATAAAAGAAAAGAATTAAATTACTTCCAGAATACAATCGTGACCATAAACTTCAAAATACTGGCCACTGGTTAAATAAAATTTGAACAGATAATTGATAATGTTAAGTGAGATTTTTGATATGGGTGAAAATAAAGAAGAATTTATTTGTGAATTAAGAGACGATCACTCGTCGAGAATTATCTTTTTACAATTATGTTTCCAATTAGAAGACATCTCTCTGGCCGTTATCTCAGATCAACGTAGCAACTGCACTTCGTCTGTTCTTCGTGTTTAATGATAGCCACCTGAAGAAGAAATCACAGGTTTGGAGTTTGAAAAATAGAGCCGACCGATTGCTAGAAAAAATAGCCGAAAGCCCAATCTCTCAAGCGCGTATTATAAATCAGCGACTAACAAAAAATATGGAAAGTGAAACTTTAGATAGAAACACGCTTTGGACTGAATTGGGGTTATCGTTGTTATTATGAAAGCCCCAAATTTTTTAAATTTAAATTTCTCATTTTATTTCCTCCCAAAACCTTGATTGTACCCGCCCTTATTAAGCAGTTTTCCTTTATTGACCATGAATTACTTTAGAGTAATCTGAAATGACATTAAAATGTAATTTAGAGAGTGCGGTAAGTATTTTATAATAAAAAATAATCACAATTCAGCACAAAATATATTCGTTAATGAGCGTAACAAATGACGACACGACAATAAAAACAGCTAAAGAGCGGTAAAAACGTTTGATAAAAACCGCTCTTTTGAGCTTTACAGCGTGAAAAAAAATCATCGCAATAAAGCTATATGCACAGCTTACAGATTCGTAGCTATAAAAACAACCAAAAGAAGAAGCCGAAAAAACAGCTGAAATTCAACACCAAAAGTGTAAAATTCCTTCATATCGTCAAAAATGTTTCCAAACGCACAAATTCCAGTTTAGAGAATTGAAAGAAACAACTTGTACTGAAAAAGTTGGAGTTAAAACTAAAAACTGCTTTCAAAAAGCGAAAGTTTTAAACCTCTATAGCGTGTCCCATAAAGTTGCAATCAGCGAACATTTCAAAAACACTGTCTATATTGCTCATTTGCATGATCAATTGCATGTTTTGGCGTTTTTGGTCATTTCAACTTTATAGGACAGACTATACTTTTCTCGCTCTCTCTCAAATAACAGAAGTGAACAGAAAACCGCTCTCTTCTCTCAGCAATTTGACCTGAACACTTAGTTTTCACGCGTTTCATTTCATGTTTCAAATATACTCCAACAAAATTAATGATCAAGAAAGACGCTCAACCAATACTCGTCGTAAAAATAGGCCCGCTATAATAGCCGGCTGAAAAGACGAGGGCGGCTATTAAAAAGACCAATGGAGAACCAATACTCATTTTCGAGTCGTAAAAAACAAAGATCACGGCAATATAACTACGCTCAGATTAAAGCTTTGTAGTCATAGAAACAACCAAAAGGTTACAGCAAATCGTGAATGGACAAAAATTGGAGCTCTCGTATGAGGGACAAGTCCCTTCATTAATATTTTGATATAGGTGACCTGTTTATGAGTGAGGCTCAGCGTTGTAAATGATGACTAGAAAACTGATTAAGACAACAAATAGTCTATCATGTTTGAATTATTAAACTCATTCTAATCTAGCTCAAGCGATCTATCACACACAGAACATTATTTTGAGACTCTGACAAAAGACACGAGTACTTAGCATCGGATCACTTTAGAAGCTGGAGATTAGAGCTCACTGGGTGTCTCTCAACCTTTAAATGCTCCGTATTGGCGTCCATTGAAACTGAACTTGATACACCTTGCTTAGGCATGGGAAACCTTGACAATATTTACGAAATTGGAACTCGAGGCACCAGCTCGCGGTAAATAATTTTTAATCAGCTCGCGGTACAATGGAAAAGGTTATGGTTATTGTTTCATTGCTAGGTTTATCTAATAAAAAGAAAAACGATTAACCAAAAAAGAATGGGCCTTCAATTGTTTCTTTTTTTTTTAAAAAAACAAGTAAATTGAAAATATAACCCAGTGGTTAAATATTACAAGTTTAAAATGCCATATACAAAATTAGTACAATGTTAAAAATCAAAATTAGTGGTTACATTTTTTTTAAAGGTTAAACTAACTTTTCAAGCCACCAACGTTCCTTTTAGTTTCTACCGCTCAGTTTCTAACACTTATAGACGTCGGAGCGAGTGGACTTCACGATCTTTCGAAATCAATTGCATCATTTACCGCAAGAAAAACCCACAGAAAATTGTACGTGAAGTCCACTTTTGCCTAATGTGAACTCTACTTCCAAAATTTTGTAAGTAAAGTCCGCATTTTTTTGAAACCCCTCAGGCAAAACAGCTAAAAATTTGCCCAAATTTAGGGTTCTGTACTAACTATTATTGGTAGTAGATCCTCACCTGGTTTCATTCGCCGTCTACTCAGTTTCTGTCTGAGGTCCTGCCATCTGTACCTGTACTGGAAGACCTTATGCGATATGTGGTGGTTCTGTTGGATCCAGGCTCGGCCTCCCCTTCCACCATCTCCACCTCTAGTCCCATACTCGGCATTATCCCTCACACCGGGTGGACCAGGCCGGGGGTATCTGGGGTAGTTTCCTCCTCTAGGGTTGCCGGGTAGGGGAGGGAATGGAGGTGGTGAAATATGAAAAGGGTGATGTGGATTGTGATAGTGGTAATAATAGGGGTAGTAGTTGTATCGCGAAGGGTACCGCGAAGAGTAACTTTGGTAGGGATGATAGTGGCGGTGGTTGTAATTGTGGTCGTGATGACTCTTTGGGTAGCGTCCATGTTCATACCTACATGTTTACACTTCTATAACTCATTCAATTTACATTGTATCCATATACGGAAACCAATTGCATACTCGGCAGCATGAAGTCTTGAATGTTCATACATATTTTTGACAACTGCTGGGGTTTATTTACTTTACTTAATGCGATTTTCACATGCCGGCGATGGAATATTCGTACCCGGGTCGAGGTGTCACCGCCATTCAACGCAAAATTATGTAAGATAAGCGGTTAATGCGGTGAAATTACATAAATCAGGCGGTGAATGCGGTGAAAAAAACTTTATCGGCTGGTAGCGCTGAAATTACATAATTTAACCGCTGAATTTAGCGGGCGGTGAAATTACATAAATTCACCGCTTCGAAAAAAAGTGTCCAAATTATGTAAGATAAGCGGTGAATGCGGTGAAATTACCTAAATTCACCGCTCAACTTAGTGGTGAACTTACATAAATTCACCGCTTAGAAAAAAATTGTTAAAGATGTTTGAGGTCAGCAAAGAATGCGGTGAAATTAATGGTGAGTGTGGGAGGAATTGTTAGATTTGCCTTCCCACTAAAACTACCCCTTAATCTTACATCTTTTTGACCCTTTTTCTAAGCGGTGAATTTATGTAATTTCACCACTAGAGTAAGCGGTGAACTTACAAAAATTCACCACATTTCACCGCTAAAATATGCAATTTCACCGCTAAAAATTGCAAATCTTACAAAAATTCACCGCACATGTTTTGCAGAAAGTAGAGTGAATTCGATTTATATTCAAACAAAAAATAATAGAATTTAGTGAGAGATGGCGCAGTGGAAGAAGAAGTGGATGACATGCAGGAGGTGAGAGGTTCGGACCCTTGTAAGGGCGGAGAAATTACATATTTTAGCGGTGAATTGTGGTGAATTTTTGTAAGATCACCGCTTAGTCTAGCGGTGAACTTACATATTTTCACCGCATTCACCGCACTTCACCGCAAAATTATGTACGAAAAAACTAACTTTTCACCGCTTATCTTACATATTTTTGCATTTTTTTCTCGACCCGGGTAGTGTGTGTGTGTGTGTCTGTTTGTGTGTGTAAATGTGGTGTGTGCGCATTCGCCGTCTACTCAGTTTCTGTCTGAGGTCCTGCCATCTGTACCTGTACTGGAAGACCTTATGCGATATGTGGTGGTTCTGTTGGATCCAGGCTCGGCCTCCCCTTCCACCATCTCCACCTCTAGTCCCATACTCGGCATTATCCCTCACACCGGGTGGACCAGGCCGGGGGTATCTGGGGTAGTTTCCTCCTCTAGGGTTGCCGGGTAGGGGAGGGAATGGAGGTGGTGAAATATGAAAAGGGTGATGTGGATTGTGATAGTGGTAATAATAGGGGTAGTAGTTGTATCGCGAAGGGTACCGCGAAGAGTAACTTTGGTAGGGATGATAGTGGCGGTGGTTGTAATTGTGGTCGTGATGACTCTTTGGGTAGCGTCCATGTTCATACCTACATGTTTACACTTCATACCTACAGTAAGCGGTGAACTTACAAAAATTCACCACATTTCACCGCTAAAATATGCAATTTCACCGCTAAAAATTGCAAATCTTACAAAAATTCACCGCACATGTTTTGCAGAAAGTAGAGTGAATTCGATTTATATTCAAACAAAAAATAATAGAATTTAGTGAGAGATGGCGCAGTGGAAGAAGAAGTGGATGACATGCAGGAGGTGAGAGGTTCGGACCCTTGTAAGGGCGGAGAAATTACATATTTTAGCGGTGAATTGTGGTGAATTTTTGTAAGATCACCGCTTAGTCTAGCGGCGAACTTACATAATTTCACCGCATTCACCGCACTTCACCGCAAAATTATGTACGAAAAAACTAACTTTTCACCGCTTATCTTACATATTTTTGCATTTTTTTCTCGACCCGGGTAGTGTGTGTGTGTGTGTCTGTTTGTGTGTGTAAATGTGGTGTGTGCGCGCTTGTGTTTGTCAGTTTGTGTGTGTGTGTGTGTGTGCCAATGTGCCATATGGGCGTCTTTGCGTTTTTGTGTGTGTGCGTGTGCATGTGTATGTGTGTGGATAACTGTGTGTGTGTGTTTGTGTGTGGGGATGTGTGTGCATGTGGGAGGGAGTGTTTTTTGAGTGTGTTTGTTTGTGTGTCGTGTGTGTGTGCTTGAGTGTGTGCAAGTGTTTGTGTGTGTGTTTGTGTGTGTGTGTGTGTGGGAGTGTTTGTGAGTTTGCGTGTGTGTCTGGGCGTGTTTTTGAGTTTGTTTGTATGCGTTAGTGTTTGTGTGCGTGTGCTTGTTCGTTTGTGTGTCGTGTGTGTGTTTGTGTGTCGTGTGTGTGTATGAGTACGTGCAAGTGTTTATTGTGTGTATGTGTTGGAGTGTTTGTGAGTGTGCGTGTATGTGTTTGCGCGGTTGTGTCTGTTTGTGTGTGTAAATGTGGTGTGTGCGCGCTTGTGTTTGTCAGTTTGTGTGTGTGTGTGTGTTTGACTGTGTGTGTGTTTGACTGTGTGTGTGTGTGTGTGTGTGTGTGTGTGTCTCAATGTGCTATATTGGCATGTTTGCGTTTTTGTGTGTGTGTGTGTGCGTGTGCATGGGTATGTGTGTGGATTACTGAGTGTGTTCGTGTTTGTGTGTTTGTGTGTGAGGGCGTTTGTGTGTGGTTATTTGTTTATTTCATTTTTTACTTGCTTGTTTGATTGTTTGTAGGTTTATTTGAATGTTTCGTTCGTTTTTTTATTTGTTTGCTTTTTTGTTTGCTTGTTTGTTGGTTTGTTTGTTTTTGATTGTGTGTTTGCTTAAACCAAACTTTTGAATGAACGTTAATTTTGTGCGGTTTATCAACCATTAAAAAAATCAAGTTTATTGACTATTTCCCTAACATTAAAAAATAGTCGGTAAATTGTCGTTGACGCCATTTGGATTGAAACAGTAAAAGCAAAAAAAGAGAAAATGACCGAATTTTCCTAAGTGTCACTTTTTGATGCACAAAATCTGAATGTTCAGTTAGAGTCTAAAAAAATTTTTAGCTTCTAAACTGAAAGCTTTCATGCATAATACTAATGACAACTAGCAATCGCTTTAATGAACTTTGATAATCTAATGCACAACGACTTAATGATCGGGCTTTATATGCGTATCCTGTTTCTTTTACTTTTTTGATTTTGCTCTTTTGACCTTGAACGTATTCCCTACATAGCGTAATTAAATGCGTGAAGGAATTTAAAATCCATTTAGTTGAAACAGTGAGTGAAGTAAGACAGAAGTCAAAAGTGAAAATCGTGACTTAAGAAAAACTAAAAACCTGCTCGAATTGTAAAACGAAATACAAGAAACATATCCCGCTAAAGTCGGGCGAATTGCTCTCAAACGACCGGCGGGCGGTTGGCTTTGTCAGTAGCTAGCCACAGTTTAGTGAGCCTAGCTTAGGCTTATTTGTAGGGGTGTAAGGTGAACGCAGCGGTGGGGGTTGCACGGGGGATGGGGCAACAGTGAGGGCGGCAACGGTTGAAGGCGGATCTTTGGCTACACGGGGTCCTAACGGCCCTAAAGATGTGCAGGGGTGAGAATGGGGGGGGGCTGATGTGGGGGTGGGGGAGGGATGGGTCGTCGGGGGATCAGTTTTTAAGAACAGCCCTTCACACCAAAAAAATAATTCTCCAAAACACGTTCTGTGGATCGTTTAATTGGAGACCAGTAGGCTGAAAAGCTCCAAGAGAACTTAAAACCCACTGGGCGCTACCTCTTTATCCCATTGCTGGGGAAGAAAAATCAAATGGTTCAGACAAAAAATCGGTCAAGCGAAAACTCGCACAGGACTAAAACAATTGCTACACATTTCTTTTGAGAGCAGTTAACAATAATTTCCTTAGAAGTGGTAGTTCAGTCGTTTATGATTAAAAAAATGTTTATACATTTCTACTAACTCAGGGAGAGAGCTAAGAACAATTTCAATGATGAGACTCCATCCTGCAACTTCCAGTTTTCTAGCCTCTTTAGTAATGAAATCATTGAGAAAAAAAAATGGAGTGCAAAACTTTTTTAAAAGTTTACCAATTGCTCAGTGAAAAAAATGTTGAAAAACATTTTTTGTCTCTGGAGCTCTGTCATGTAACCCAACCAAAAGACTTAAGAAATGTCGCTGGCCAGTTTTGATCGTTAAACCCGGAAAAGGACAAAACTATTCAAAACAATTGAAACTCATTGAGAACAACATTTCGCAAAAATTGGTAATATACATTTCTTCAGAAGTTTTTCTGTCTCAAAAGACTATCCAGTATCTCTGATTTATGCCTTAATTTTAAAAATTTAAGAAAAAAATTTAAAAAAAAACATTAAAAATTTATCAAAAAATTGTTATCAATCGGGATAAAAAAATACTGATAAACATTCAATAACTCTAAAACTATGCAGCAGCTTATTATCACATCTTGAAGGAGGTCCTTGGGCCCTTGGTGCCGTAACAAAAAAATCGAAATCAAAAGTTTTCAGAAAACTTGAAATAATTGCAATTATTTTTTTAAAATTGCTTAAATTCATTATGTTAAAATCCGGAAAAACATTTCATTACATCTACAAACTATGCAGTAACCTATAATAAAACTCTAGTGGAGATTTCTTGGCTCTTGAGACTGGAGAAACCTAAAAAAGACAGACAAATTGAAAAAATTGAAAGTTTTATCATAAAAGTTGTGATATTAAAAAGCTGAAAACTACTCCATGGCTCAAAATTGCTCAAAATTGTGATGTTTAAAAGTTGACAACTATTCCATGGCCACAAAAAAATTTCCAGTAACCTATTATTAAACCTTAAAGGAATTTCGGTGGCCCCTCGGGCTGGAAAACATGAACAATGACAATAAATGTCAAAAGGGGAAAAATTGAAATATTTTGGGCCGAAAACTTCTAAAAATGACCCTTGAACATATCCTTGACCCTTGCCTTATCAGTAGCTTCACCACATTAAGCACTTGAAGGATTACTAAACGCGGCTAAGAGCCTCTAATGAAAATAATACCCGCTGCGCACTACTTGTTTATCCCGTTTTAAGGACGAAAAGTCAAATAGGTCAGACGAAAAATCGATCAAGCAAAAAATCACAAAAAATGATTGATTTGGGAAAGCCATTGCAGAAAAAACCAACTCAAAAACAAAAAATGGAAAACCAAAATTAGAATGGCGCATTTGAACAAAGGACCGCTAGCGAGAACGCGATTTTTTGTTTAAAACACCGTTTTTCACTCTCCTTTTAAATTAGAGATAAACATTAACGCCGCTAAAACTACTCGTTTTTTCGATCCCATTCCTGTTTCGGCTTGACCAAAATCATTACTCCGAATTGGCTTCCAGAGTCATGAAAATGTGTGAACAGATCTTAAAAAACAGCGCTCCACTATGATTGAAATTCTTTGATCTGTAAAAAAAAGGAGAGCGAACAAATAATTACCGCTGAGCGGTTTTTAAATAATAAATTCATATGCTATTATTTACAGTTAGTATTTACAAAGAAGTTAACAATTACAGCAGATTGCCTGTGAAGCACTAAAAATTGAATACAAATTTCAAATATTTCATTGTTTGTTCAGGGGCTACTTGACAGGATGTATTTAGAAACCTTGCCGTAACATAAGAGTTTCAACTTTTATATTTAAAAAGACGTCGCGCCAAATATTCACTTTTTCGTCCAACTTCTTGCTCTAGATATTTTTTGCAATTGTTATAACGGTCCTCGCTCAAACTTGATTGAGAAACTTGTGCAATTATATAACATTGCATCTCGCTTGCTCTCAAGGGATTTTTAAGTATCAGTGTAGTTTTAATATTGTTTTTAAATAGAAATATACCATTCTCAGCTTGGGAGACTCTGAGCTTTAAAGATTTAAACAAAATAGATAAGTCCTTTGAAAAGGTGATGTCGTGATCGTCTGATGAGTTAATTTCAAAAAAATTAATATGAATTTCCGTGTTTCTGTTCGGAGTAATAAAACATGTGTCTCATAAAATGGTCATAAAAAACTTATGTCCTGCAAAAGATTTTTATCAACTTTAACCAGCATCGAATTTAGGTTGGTCTGACAATAGATTTGAAAAATGACAAAAAAACACAAATTTGAATTATTGTGGGTTCGAAAACACCTAAAAATGACCCTTGAACAATAAACTACGGCCTTATAAGTAGCTTCACCAAATTAAGCACTTGAAGGATTACTAAACGCGGCTAAGGGCCTCTAATGAAAATAATACCCGCTGGGCACTACTTGTTTATCCCCTTTTAAGGACAAAAAGTCAAATAGATCAAACAAAAAATTGATCAAGCGAAAAATTGCATAAAATTGAGCGATTTGGGAGAACCATTTCAGAAAAAATCAGCTCAAAATTAAAAAACAGAAAATTAAAATTAGAATGGCACATTTGAACAAAAGAGCACTAGCGAGAAAGCGAGTTTTTGTTTAATCACCGTTTTTTCAATCTCCTTTTAAATTAGAGACAAAAAATTTCACGCCGCAAAACCGCTCGTTTTTTCGATCCCCTTCCTGTTTCGGCTTGACCAGAATCATTACTCCAATTTGTCTTCAAAAGTTATGAAAATGTGTGAAAAGATCTAAAAAAAACAGCGCTCCAGTACGATTGAAACTCTTTGAACTTTAAAAAAAGGAGAGCAAATAAATAATTGCCGCTGAGCGGTTTTTAAATAATAAATTCAGATGCTATTATTTACAGTTAGTATTTACAAAGAAGTTAACAATTACAGCAGATTGCCTGTGTAGCATTACAAATTGAATACAAAAATCAAATATTTCATTGATTGTTCAGGGGCTACTTGGCAAGATCCGTTTAGAAACCTTGCCGTAAAATAAGAGTTTCAACTTTCATATTCACAAAGACGTCGCGCCAACTATTCACCATTTCGCCCAACTTCTCGCTCCAGATAATTTTTCGCATTCGTTATGGCGGTCCTCGATAAAACTTGATTGAGAAACTTGTGCAATTATATACCAGTAAATCTCGCTTGTTCTCAAGGGATTTTTAAGTCTCAGGGTAGTTTTAATATTGTCTTTAAACAGAAGTATACCATTCTCAGTTTGGAAGACTCTGAGCTTTAAAGATTAAAACAAAACAGATAAGTCCTTTGAAAATGTAATGTCGTTCTCGTCTGATGAATTAGTTCAAAAAAAATTTATAAGATTTTCCGTGTTTTTGTTTGGAGTACTAAAACATGTGGCTCTTAAAATGGTCATAAAAAACTTATGTCCTGCAAAAGACCTTTATCAACTTTAACCAGCATCGATTTTAGACTTCTCTCACAATAAATTTGGAAAATGAGAAAAAAAAACACAAAAATTTGATTCGTTTTGGGCTCAAAACCTTCTAGAAATGACCCTTGAACATAAAACTACGGCCTCATCAGTAGCTTCACCACATTAAGCACTTGAAGGACTACTAAACGCGGCTAGGGGCCTCTAACGAAAATAATACCCGCTGGGCACTACTTGTTTATCCCCTTTTAAGGACAAAAAGTCAAATAGATCAAACAAAAAATTGATCAAGCGAAAAATTGCATAAAGTTGAGCGATTTGGGAAAACCATTTCAGAAAAAAATAGCTCAAAAATAAAAAACAGACAATCAAAATTAGAATGGCGCATTTTAACAAAAGAGCACTAGTGAGAAAGCGAGTTTTTATTTAAACACTGTTTTTTTCACTCTCCTTTTCAATTAGAGACAAAAAAAATCACGCCGCAAAAACTACTCGTTTTTTCGATCCCCTTCCTGTTTCGGCTTGACCAAAATCATTACTCCAAATTGGCTTCAAAAGTCATGAATATGTGAACATATCTTAAAAAAACAGAGCTCCAGTACGATTGAAACTCTTTGAACTTTAAAAAAAGGAGCGCAAATAAATAATTGCCGCTGAGCAGTTTTTAAATAATAAATTCAGATGCTATTATTTACAGTTAGTATTTACAAAGAAGTTAACAATTACAGCAGATTGCCTGTGTAGCATTACAAATTGAATACAAATTTAAAATATTTCATTGTTTGTTCAGGGGCTACTCGGCAAGATCCATTTAGAAACCTTGCCGTAAACTAAGACTTTCAACTTTTATATTTACAAAGACATCGCGCCAACTACTCACCTTTCCGCTTAACTTCTTGCTCCAGATAATTTTTCGCATTCGATATAACGGTCCTCGATAAAACTTGATTGAGAAACTTGTGGTATTATATACCAGTAAATCTCATTGGTTCTCAAGGGATTTTGAAGTCTCAGTGTAGTTTAAACATTGTTTTTAAATAGAAATATACCATTCTCAGCTTGGGAGACTCTGAGCTTTAAAGATTTAAACAAAATAGATAAGTCCTTTGAAAAGGTGATGTCGTGATCGTCTGATGAGTTAATTTCAAAAAAAAAATTAATATGAAATTCCGTGTTTCTGTTTGGAGTAATAAAACATGTGGCTCTTAAAATTTATGTCCTGCAAAAGACCTTTATCAACTTTAACCAGCATCGATTTTAGACTTCTCTAACAATAAATTCGGAAAATGAGAAAAAAAACACAAAAATTTGATTCGTTTTGGGCTCAAAACCTTCTAGAAATGACCCTTGAACATAAAACTACGGCCTTATCAGTAGCTTCACCACATTAATCACTTGAAGGACTACTAAACGCGGCTAAGGACCTCTAACGAAAATAATACCCGCTGGGAACTGCTTGTTTATCCCGTTTTAAGGACAAAAATTCAAATAGAGCAAAAAATTAAGCGGAAAATCGCATAAATTTGAGTGATTTGGGAAAACCATTTCAGAAAAAAAAGCTCAAAAATAAAAAACAGAAAATCAAAATTAGAATGGCGCATCTTAACAAAGAGCACTAGTGAGAAAGCGAGTTCTTGTTTAAACACTGTTTTTTCACTCTCCTTTTTAATCAGAGACAAAAAATTTCACGCCGCAAAACCACTCGTTTTACCGATCCCCTTCCTGTTTCGGCTTGAACAAAATCATTACTTCAATTTGGCTTCAAAATTCATGAAAATATGTGAAAATATCTTAAAAAAACAGCGCTATAGTAAGATTGAAATTCTCTGAACTGTAAAAAATGGAGAGCGGATAATTAATTGACGCTGAGCGGTTTTTAAATAATAAATCTAGATGCTATTATTTACAGTTAGTATTTACAAAGAAGTTAATAATTCAGCGGTTTTCCTGTGAAGCAATACATATTCAATACAAATTTAAAATATTTCATTGTTTGTTCAGGGGCTACTCGGCAAGATCCATTTAGAAACCTTGCCGTAAACTAAGACTTTCAACTTTTATATTTACAAAGACATCGCGCCAACTACTCACCTTTCCGCTTAACTTCTTGCTCCAGATAATTTTTCGCATTCGATATAAGGGTCCTCGATAAAACTTGATTGAGAAACTTGTGGTATTATATACCAGTAAATCTCATTGGTTCTCAAGGGATTTTGAAGTCTCAGTGTAGTTTAAACATTGTTTTTAAATAGAAATATACCATTCTCAGCTTGGGAGACTCTGAGCTTTAAAGATTTAAACAAAACAGATAAGTCCTTTGAAAAGGTGATGTCGTTATCGTCTGATGAGTTAAATTCAAAAAAAATTAATATGAATTTCCGTGTGTCTGTTTGGAGTAATAAAACATGTGTCTCATAAAATGGTCATAAAAAACTTATGCGTTGCAGAAGACCTTTATCAACTTTAACCAGCATCAATTTTAGATTGGTCTGACAATAAATTTGAAAAATGACAAAAAAACACACAAAATTGATTTATTTTGGGTTCGAAAACACCTGAAAATGACCCTTGAACATTAAACTACGGACTTATAAGTAGCCTTACCACATTAAGCACTTAAAGGATTACTAAACGCGTCTATGGGCCTCTAATGAAACTAATACCCACTGGGCGCTACCTGTTTATCACCTTTTAAGGACAAAAAGTCAAATAGGTCAGACGAAAAATCGATCAAGCAAAAAATCGCTTAAAAATTGATTAATTTGGGAAAACCATTGCAGAAAAAACCAACTCAAAAACAAAAGAACAGAAAACCAAAATTAGAATGGCGCATTTGAAAGAAAAAGGACCGTTAGCGAGAACGCGATTTTTTTTAAAACACCGTTTTTCACTCTCCTTTTAAATTAGAGATAAAAAAATTCACGCCGCAAAAACTACTCGTTTTTTCGATCCCCTTCCTGTTTCGGCTTGACCAAAATCATTACTCCAAATTGGCTTCAAAAGTCATGAAAATGTGTGAACAGATCTTAAAAAAACAGCGCTATAGTAAGATTGAAATTCTTTGAACTGTAAAAAATGGAGAGCGGATAATTAATTGACGCTGAGCGGTTTTTAAATAATAAATTCAGATGCTATTATTTACAGTTAGTATTTACAAAGAAGTTAACAATTACAGCAGATTGCCTGTGAATTATTAAAAATTGAATACAAACATCAATTATTTCATTGTCTGTTCAGGGGCTACTTGCCAGGATCTATTTAGAAACCTTGCCGTAACATAAGAGTTTCAACCTTCTTATTTACAATGACGTCGCGCCAACTATTCACTTTTTCGTCCAACTTCTTGATCTAGATATTTTTTCGCAATCGTTATAACGGTCCTCGCTAAAACTTGATTGAGAAAGGGATTGTTCTCAAGGGATTTTTAAGTATCAGTGTAGTTTTTAAGTATCAGTGTACATCTCGCTTGTTCTCAAGGGATTTTTAAGTATCAGTGTAGTTTTAATATTGTTTTTAAATAGAAATATACCATTCTCAGCTTGGGAGACTCTGAGCTTTAAAGATTTAAACAAAATAGATAAGTCCTTTGAAAAGGTGATGTCGTGATCGTCTGATGAGTTAATTTCAAAAAAATTTATAAGATTTTCCGTGTTTTTGTTTGGAGTACTAAAACATGTGGCTCTTAAAATGGTAATAAAAAACTTATGTCCTGCAAAAGACCTTTATCAACTTTAACCAGCATCGATTTTAGACTTCTCTCACAATAAATTTGGAAAATGAGAAAAAAAACACAAAAATTTGATTCGTTTTGGGCTCATAAACTTCTAGAAATGACCCTTGAACATAAAACTACGGCCTTATCAGTAGCTTCACCACATTAATCACTTGAAGGACTACTAAACGCGGCTAAGGGCCTCTAACGAAAATAATACCCGCTGGGAACTGCTTGTTTATCCCGTTTTAAGGACAAAAACTCAAATAGAGCAAAAAATTAAGCGGAAAATCGCATAAATTTGAGTGATTTGGGAAAATCATTTCAGAAAAAAAAGCTCAAAAATAAAAAACAGAAAATCAAAATTAACAGAAATATACCATTCTCAGTTTGGGAGACTCTGAGATTCAGAGATTTAGACAAAACAGACAAGTCCTTTGAAAAGGTAATGTCGTTTTCGTCTGATGAGTTAATTTCATCTATGAGTTTTGCTGAGATAATTTTTGAGGTGATGTGTGGAAGAGACACCGCCCATTGCAACCGAATGGTGAAGAACTTCACTTCTAATATCCTTTTTGTCACCAGTTTGTTGTAGACTGTTGATGAATCTTTGAACATTAAAGCTTTCAATGATTTGTTTCTTGGCTTTCAAAGTTTTCGATGGAAAAATGATGCGTGAATATTTGGCCAATTGTGTTTTAATGAGATCAAGTAAGTTTCTGGTTCATCAGTATAGAATATAAGGACAATAGTTTTTGTTATGCTTAGTTTTAACGAAAGCTATGTCTCTTGTTGACAGGATCTCAACCTTTTCGACATTAATTTCCAGACAAGGTGCTTAGAGTGTGCTCGCAAAAATCTTTGACGGTATCAAAAATACTTCAATCGATGATATACGTTTTGAACAAATAATATCATCTTCAAAAGCTACTGTTTTTGAGCTGGTCAATTCTTTGATTTGTGTTGAATTGTCTATACAGCAGAGTAAGGGCTCAACAGCAAGTATAAAAAGTGAAGCCGAAAAGGGAAATCATTGCCTAACACCACGTTGCAGCACAATCTTTTTGAAAAGGTATCCATTGATCTCAATAATTGCTTTTGTTTCTTTATAAACAGTTCTTTTTGAACATTTTGTGTACTGCTCAAGACCAATTTCGTCGAGAAGAGCGAAGATGTAATCTTTGTCTACTCTGAAGAAAGTTTTTTAAAAATCCAGATTCACAAGGCATTTGCTGTTATTGAGTTGCTTTGGTTGTGGGCTTTTTGCACTTTGTTTAAAGCTACATGTATTTGTTTTTTTTTGCTCAGATAAGCATGCTGATGACGACCTACTTTGTTTTCGAGATCTTTTATGATTCTAGCAGACAAAATCTTTGATAGGATTTTTTAGGTCAGTGTTAAGCAAGCTTATAGGTCCAAATTCATCAACAGTTCTCGGATTAACATTATTAGGCGCAAGTTTTAAGATTGCAATTTGTTGGCTTTCGGGAACCTTTTCCGTTCAAAAAATATTATTGAAAACTCTTCGTAGCAATGATATAATTCTAGTTTAAACATCTTGTAAAAGTTCGTAGTTATTCCATCCGATCCCCGTGAGTTCTCTGCATTGATTCAGTTAATTTCTTTTAATACTTCATCTATGTTGATTTCAATTACATCGTCGGTTGCTTCAAATGATCAACAAATATCTGAAAGGAAGCTTTTTTCTTGCTTTTGTAGAGCTGTGTAAAATAGTTTTCAAAACATTTGATGATTTCATCCTGGTTTGTTGTCACATTTGCACCAACCGTCAGCGAAAAAATTTTTTTGTGTTACGTTTTCATGCTTTATCCAGGTTTTCAAATCTTTCGCATTTCCAAGATGGCCTAATTGAGTCAGTTTCTTGAATGGGTTATACTGAACTTTTTCTATGTTGTTGTCATTCTCATTTGTTTTGGAGACTGTTTCGTAATATCGTTTCAAAATAATTTCATCGGATTCTTGATTTTGAATTTGTTCTTTCAGTCTTCTTTCTTCGGCCAAGATGTTTTTCATTTCACAGCATGAGAAGATTTTCAATTTTTTAATAGCTAGGCGTGCAGACATCACGTATGTAGAACTTCAACTCTCCATAACTCTCATGTGTCAAACAATTAGTTCCAAGTGCTTCTATTTTTGTTTGATGTACTCTTTGTTTTGCAAGAAAACAGCACTCAATTTGCAAAAGCTTTGGCTTCAATCTCTCCCTTTGATTTTGTTACTTAGCTCTAACAACATGTGATCTGAGAAATTACTCGGATGTAATTTCAATTTGGTGAATTGATTTTGGTTTGTAAAAAAGTCTATTCGTGAAAAAGACGATATTCTTTTGTCATAGTGCGGGAAATAAAGTACGTCTAGTTCTATGGCTGTAAAAAAAATTTCTCTGTAACCCCTTGGAGCTCTGCAAATCGCTTTACTCTACCGTCTTTTCCTCTAAGAGCACTTGATGTGTTTCTTGGATCATGACTGAAAGCTTTAGATTCTCCTGTTAAGACTATGGATTGTTCAGTGTCGAGTCTCGAGAGACTTTTGCTCATCTGCTTCATTTTTTCAGTATAGTCGCTTGTATTCAGATATACATTGAATACCGTTAGGTTGAGAAGCGTAAAAGTAATTCCACTATGATCTCGTGATTGCATTATTTGATCTTCAGAGTTTAGTTCCTCACTCCAAACTGTAACCAAAACTTCACTGCAGTTTATTGCAGGCACTAGATGATAGCATAATGTGTACTGCTCAGGAACTGTTTCGTTTGAGCAAGATAGATCTAGAATATTGGATTCTTGGATACACAAAATTTTTTGGACTCTTAATGTCACATGAGATCAAACAGAAAATTTTGCGCACAGTCATTTTTTTCTTCGATCTGGTTTTTCTTTTTAATCAACTGATCGTTTAAGAAGTGTTTTGCAATTTGCGCGTTTTGTTGTTTCTGGGTTTCACTGAGCGGCTTTTTGACGCCTGGTATGTACTGTTTGAGAAAAGCACTATTATGAAGCTCTACTGGTTGAAAGTTCTCTGTATTGACATAGACGGTTTCATTATATTCGGAGTTTTGTGTGGTGGTTGAGGTTTCGTTAGCGTTTTCTGTTTCTTGTTCGGCGACTTTTGCGTTTTCTGTTGTGCCACTTCAAATTTCTTCGTCAAAAGATTCTTCCACTTAATCTTAATCTATGGTCAAGTTGCAGGAGGAAAGATCACTGATCGTTTCATGTTCGTGAACTTTATCAAGTTTTGTTGATTTCTGCTTTTCAGCACAATTAATCTTTGTTTTTTTGCTTATGTTTTATATGTTTTTTATTCTTTGTAGCTCGTTTTGCTGTAATTATCACCAATCTTTATAGTGCCGCAATGTAGAAGTATGTTTTCTTGACAGTAACTGCAATTATGTGAGGGAGCATGGAAATTGATCTCTAAGCTAGTAGATTCTTTGAACTCAGTCATCCGATTTCCATGTGACCACTGTTACACTCAGTGTTGCATTATCAAAGGAAATGAGATCACCTCTTATGTTGTCTTTCATCCCAATAATTCCGGGCTGTGTTCTATTCCCTCTGGAAGATCTATTAATTTCAAGGCTTCAGTGTCTGAGCAAACATAAGGGAGATTACTGAATTTAATATTGTGTCTTTTAGGATAGAAGGATTTTTCTGTGTTGAGATGTTTGCCCAAAGGAAAACCGGTTGGCCTAGTGAGTTAAGGCCTCTGGATCTAATTGAATGGTATTGAATTTTGATAGCTGAAGGGCTAAAATTAGTCAGCGAATGAATTCTTTTGTCTCTTATGTGTGCGAATATTTTGCTGATTGCTTTTTGATTTCGTGCTTCTTACGGAAAATCGTTTAGAATGGATTTTGCACACTGAAAAGAGGCGTTGTTCAGAGATTCTGTGTTTGAAATATTTGACTTCTTCAATGAAGGGATAGTTTGAATGATATGGAAGGTGTTTGCGGATGTTTCTTTTGACAAGCCTTTTTGGATGATCGAAGAATACATATTTCGGTTTTAGCTGGTAGTTGGCGTAATCGACGTAGGGAAAGTGTTCTCCCCATAGGAGAAAAAAATTTAAATCATGAAGACGCATGAAAAGTAGATTTTGACAAATGAAATGTTTTTTAATTAACACTGAAGGTTTTGGAAACCTCAGAAGTAAACTTTATTAAGAAGTCTAAGGGCTCTACTGTAAAGGAGAGATCAACCTAAACTGTGAAAGCTAAGAAGATAGGGGTTTAAAAGAACTTTTGAAGCGTAAAATTAAGAGAAAAAGTTAAATGAAATGTCAGGACTTTAAATCTTAAGCAACTTTTAGTGAAAAATCTCTTTTTAGAAAAGTCTTACTCCCAAAATACGTTCTTACACAAAGTGGGGTACTTGCTTGTGGCTTTCCCATCACACTACTGATCCGAAAGTGTCCATAATAATATTTTGATCATCATGAACAACAAATAATAGCGTTTTGATCATCATGCACAACATATAATAGCGTTTTGATCATCATGCACAACAATTTTGATCATCATGCACAACAAATAATAGCGTTCTGATCATCATGCAGACAATTAGCCGTTGAGAGGCTGACGGCGGCTATTGATAATACAATTTGATATATTCAATCTAACTGGTACCATATAACTGAGATTGGTCACCTGTCGAAGCGTTTTTCAGGGTAGGGCTCTCTCCGCCTCCTGCGCATCCTCCACCTTCCACCCCGTCTGTTTTCTCCCTCATAAGCCCCGCTCTCCCCCTCCGATGACTCTCCCAAGCTATCTGAGCTGATAGATTCATAGCCCTGGAACTTGTCGTGCTTCCAAATCTCACTGCAAAAACAAAGCACTTTTCATTCAAATTTACACGCATTCAAACACAAATGTTAGAGCTGAAAAAAACGCATCAAACCAGCCACCGTTGACCACCTTAAGTTAGATTACAAAATTATACTTTTATTCCTCTTCTCAACTGAGGGCTATTAAACATAATACTAATGCCAGCTATAAATCGTTCTGATGATTTTCTAACACAGCGCATTATTACCTAATGAACGGCCTTTAGCGGTTGATAATATTTCTTTTCTTTTTGCCCTCGGCCGCATTCAGTATCTTTCAAACTTTATTTGAAGGAACTCTGAAGTCAAGACAATAAGCTTATTATTAGCAGTTAGAAATGTACTCTGATAGCTAAAGAACTCTGATAACTTAATGCAGAGTCTTCAGAATTCAAATCTTAGTGCTCGGGCTTTATCGGTTTATCCCTTTTCCATTGATTTCGCTTTTTGACCCCAACGGTATTCATCAAACCTCGTAATTCGATGAGTTAAAAAAATAAAATTCCATTTAGTTGAATCAGTGAGTGAAAGTTGTGACTTATGTAAAACAAAAGATGATCGCAGGTAGGACGGAACTTAAAACATAGCACGCAGACGAATCAAAAGCATTAGCTCTCGCCTACCGGGTCCTTGTTTCCACTTACAATTAATTATGTTTTAGGAAAAGGCATAACTTCTTAATGAACGCAATTTAGTTCACGCAAAAAAGCAAGAAATCAAGCAAGAAAAATTCAATGAAAAAGTCAGGCAGAAGAATGGTTTAGAACATATGTAAACATAGCTGAAAAATGGCCAGAAAATAGCCACAAAAACTTCGTAGATCTGCAGTCTGAAAATGATAGTAAAAGAAACATAGCAAAAAAACCTTTCTGATAAATGCTCAGATGTTACATTTTGATTAAGAATCTGTTAAATTTAGTGCTGCTTCTAATAACTGCTCTCAAATAGGCTTTAATTAGAATGGTACACACTCACTTGACCGTATCTGTTGGAATTAGAGTAAAGTCAATCAATTTTAGAGTGAGGAAGTAAATTTTGAGATTGAGGTAATTCACGTGTAACCAAAAACTTCATCACGCGAATGAACAAATAACTCTCTCCAATAAGAGTCCACGCACGCAGTTCAATTATGTCTTCTTTAAAAAAATTATGTCTTCCAAAAACCCATTATCTGCTTTGACAAACCTCAATTCAAGACTGATCAAATAAAAACTCGAAAAATGACAAAAATACGTCAAAAATTCACATAGTCAAAATTTGAAGCTGAAAGTCATGGAGAATGTGTAAACACATATTGCAAAAAAGAGCACCAATGCAATCCATATTCTTTGTTTTGTAAAAAAAAATGAGAGCGCCTAATTAATAGCGTTTGAGACGCTAACGGCCGTTTAAACTAGGCTTCGAAAATGGCGCACGTGAACAAAGAGTCTGCTAGCTTGACGAGATTTTCCAACAACTATTTTGCTCGCTCTTCGGGCTTGAACAGAAAAGCAATTTTCCTCTGCTTTTCATTTTTGTTCTAAACATTTAGCAGATATGGCATTGATGGATTTCCTTTGAGGAAACAATTCCGAAAACGAAGCGAGTGAAAAAATAAGAGACTGCTATTTAATTCTTTCATTGGCTATGATGAATCATGAGAATTATTAAACGCTAAAGGGGGCAAAAATGAGCCAGTTCTGACAAAGCATCAAGAAAAATTGGAAGCAAAAACTACTAAGAGCAATGTCAAATTAAAATTAAAAATGAAATGCTCCATTGAAGAATAGAAAACAATAATTTCTGACAATAATTCTACTTAAAAACCTCGTCTGTATCCCTCGGGGCAAACATGTAAATTTTAAAAATATCACAATTTTGATGTGAAATGCTTGTGTTACAATACAAATAAGAAATCTTCTCTGCACCTTTTATGATTGACAAGAAATTTGTACGAAAGTGATAGCGTGTAATGGAGATCTTACTTGTTGTCGTATCCTTTCTGGTACCTTTTGGGAATCTTCTTGCGCATGATAGTGCTCTGTGGGTTGGGAGGGTGAGGCTTGTAGTTCCTGTTCAATGTCTCTTTGTAGTGGGCAATTCTCTCGTCAGGGGGGTAGTACGGATATCTGAGATAGAAAGCATTTCGACAAAAATAATAATCAATCTGTTAAAGAACTTAATTAGTTGGTCTATTCGTTTAAGGGTTTGACTTCAAAAGCAAAAGGTTCTGGACGTTATAAAACACCATTTTCTCCTCTCTTTCTCTCAGTTGTTTTCGGGCCTCATTAACAATCCAGAAATAGATATAAAATTATATTTTCTATTTTTCCGATTCTGGAAATATATTCTTCGACATTAGTGACGTATATTTAGGCAAAGATTCCTCGTCTTTATACAATCTAGAAAAACCCCGTTCAGAGAAATTGAACTGGTTTTCTTTGCCCATGATTTAACAATTGACATTTCACATTCTTCTAATATTACATGCCCGTCCACCAAATACGAACTCAAAGAAAAACCTTACTCCTTTGTCCAAAGACATAGAATCTGAAATATAGGGTTAAACAAAATCATATTGGTACTGACCCCCTTCTGTAGTGTCCAGAAGTGGGTGGGTGGTGGGTGGAGGGGGTCATTCTTCGGCTGGGATATCGGTGTGAATCTGGCACATTTGCCGAGTGTTGTTCCTTGTGATACACTTTTGGACTACGACTGCGGTACTTCATTCTGTACTTGTACCGTCTGAAGCTCCTGTCGTCATGCTAAAAGCAGCTAATGTATTTAACACGCCTTGATGATTGTTGGCGTCACTATTGAACAGAAGCATTAGCCATCAGATCAACAGAATTAAAGATTAAATTGAAACTTGAAGTTTGTGAACGCTCAAAAAAACACAAAAATGAAAAAAAAATAAAAGTTGAGACTGACAATTTGTCCCCTCCTATTTTAGAAGGAAAACCGTAAGCGACCAAAGGTTTTAGCACGTGGTTAGAGTAACTTCTAAGCCATACATGAACCCAACAAACAGAAGTGCATCATATCCACAAGTGTGGCTATTGACACTTATATGGTGCAAAAGTGAATTTTTTCAAAATGCCGTTGGCTCTCATTTTAAATATATATTTTGATTCTTAATCAAACTAAGTTTTTCGTGTTAACGTTTTGCTAGTTCGCAAAATTGGTAGATTTTAAAAATTAGTTGAGCTCTAACAGGGAGTTAGCGACATTACTATCATTGACTGAAGACTTACGAACTTCGATACGAGATTGATCATAGTTTATCATTAAAAATTTTCTCTTTTTTTTTCAATCAACTAAAGCTACAGCCCTTTTAAAAGATTGAGCGACTAATAGCTTCAGTGAGATTATTAGCAAATTGGAATCGGAGTAAATATTCAGTCCGGCGTAAAATTCGCGAGCCATGCTGTCAAGATTGGGTTTCACTGAGATTCTTGAGCAGGCGCAACAATTACTCTTACCAATGAAATTTTTTAATTAAAAGCAGTAACTTTGTATGTACCAAGTTGTTTTCTCGGTGATTGGTAACGTTTTGCTAGACAAAATGGGTATAAATTATTGAAAATTGGGGGAATTGTTTAGCGAAAATCAAATACCTCAATTATAATTCACTTCTTAATCAAAAACTTTATTGCCTTTAAAAACGCAAAAGACACGAAAGACACTTTGAAACTGTTTGACATTTTGGTTTGTTATAATTATCCGAGGAGACAAGTCATATTAGATGCGAGATCGGTTTTTCTCATTATTCTTACTTCTGCCAGCTGTATTCAAAAACTTAATAGAACTTGAAACTTCGTCACGATAGTTCCATTTTGTTAAAAGTAGAATCTACAAAAAATTTATACAGTGAGGGGAAAAACAGTGAATGGAAACTAAATTTTCAATTTGGACAGGATATTTGAGAAAGCATCAGGATGTACACGAACTTATAAAATGTGCTGACACATACACAAATTCTTCGTACGGTCCTTGTAGGAATAACAAGAGATCATATTTAATTCTTGAGATATATTCTGTCCCCTCAATTTTTTGTGCTTACCCCCACATAAAATTATATAATGTTATATAGCACTTTACCATTTCAAAAATTAGCACATGCGCCTGGAACGTAAAAGTTATATGTTTACTAAGCTGGGGGGAGGGGATAGAAATGACACTTGTATGAATAGTAGGGGATCAGAAAAAAAGCTGGCAGGTTGCCAGAAAATAGCCACAACAGCTTCATAGACTTGTAGTCTCAAAAAAAAGTAAATAAGACACCAAAAAATAAACCTTATTCCTCTCATTAAGGATTGAAATGTTAAATTTTGATTAGGATTCTGTACAAATTATTTCTGTTACTATTAGCTGCTCTTAAAAAACCTTCAATTAGAGTGACGAGCACTCATTTGACCTTATCTCTTTGAATTGAAGTAAATAAAAGTCAATTTCAACGGGAGGAATTCATTTTTGAGAGTGAGGTAAGTCACGTGTGACCAACAATTTAATCACTCAAATGAACAAAAAACTCGCTCCACTAAAATTGAAAAATGACATCACAAACGCAATTCAGTTGAAATTGCATGAACGAGTGAACAAAAAAAGATTTAAAATGATTGTGACGTCATATGGTCGTAACAAAATCTTGACGACGAAATGACAAACATAACCGGAAGAATTCCGGAAACAACTCGAAGTCATATCCTCGAAAAAACTGGCATTTCAAATAGCTATTATCTTTATTACGAAGGCGGCAATGCAGAGAAAACGACAGTCTTAAGTCAAAGAACAAAAAATTTTTGCCAGAAATATTAACAAGAGAAATTAGGAAAATTCAGTGTATTTTTCCCTGTATACAAGTTTCATGATGTTTCCCGACGTTTCATGCAATGAAAACAAGTTATCCAATCATAAATAATCAGCCAAGCCTTGATTAATTCACAAACATTCTACTTTTGGAGAAAAAGAAAACTGAGCAAAAATTGAGTAAAATTTCTCTTTTTTTAAAAAAAATGCATAGAAAGAGACAACTCTGTAGCAAAAGAATCTTGAATCAGTAGCGACCTTATAGTACAAAAACCTACAGGCGTGCGTTTTGGATTCAATTTCCAATGGACTCAATATACCATAAAATGGGCCAAAAATTGCAAAATGACAAAATCAGCAAAAAGTTGAAAAACCTTCAAATTTATCAACAAAAAGAGAAAAAAAAGAATATAATTCAAGGTAAAGAAATTGTCTGAAATCAAACTGAGAACTCAATATTTTTCATAAAAAGTATTTATCAGTCAAAATGTCTTAACGACATTTCATGCAATTTTTTAGTGCTGCACTGTCAAATGAATTCAATTGCAAACAAAAATCGAAGAAAAAGGATAAAATCATTTTTTAACAACTGATAAAAACACAGCTGATCAGATCAATAAGTCTCAAGAAAATGACAGACCGATACTTGCAAGAATGTGAAGATTCAGGACAAAATCAAAAACACAGACAAAGACTTGAGAAAAACAAATACTAGTGCTTCAGTTTTGAAAGTTAAGAATTGAAGTAGAAGTAAGAACGTAAAAAATGAAGTAGAAGAACAATTACATATCCTTATTTAGCGCAAAATTTTATAGCTATCCTCCTGCATATATTAAACATTTAGAAACATAGTTAAACATTTGGAAACGATAAAATTTTTAGCAATAAAATTGTAAAAAAAAATTCGAAGTTGCATTTATGAAAACTTTTTTGCAGATTTTCAAATACTGAACGCCACAAAATCTTTCAATTATTAGTAAAAGATAATTAGGATAGCTGACAGTGGAGAAAAATTTGACAAAAAACTGCCAAAACCGAGCATGCGAGTGCACAGTTCAAAAACATAGCTGGCAGATTGCCGGAAAATAGCCGCAACAGTTTTGTATATCTGCAGTCTTTCAAAAACAGTAAAAAAGACAGACCAAAAAATTAGTATTTTCATTGGAAGCTGAGATGTTATTTTTTGATTACGAATCTGTACAAGTAGTTGCTGCTTCTATTAGTTAATCTCACAAAAGTTTCGTTCAGAGTGACGCACATTCACTTGACCTTATCTCTTTGAATTAAAGTAAAAAGAAGTCATTTTCAAAGTGAGGAAGTCATTTTTGAGAATGAGTTAAGTCACGTGTAGCCAAAATTTCAATCACACAAATAAACAAAAAACTCGCGAAAAATGATGTCACTCACGCATTTCAGTTGAAATTGCATGAACGAATGAACAAAAATCATATTTGAAGTAGTTGTGACTTCATATGGTCGTAACAAAATCTTGACGACGAAATAAAAGAAAGCAAGAGAGGGCCAAAAGTAGCCCCAGTTATCGCTGTGCGGCTATTGAAACCAAAAATAATTCACATTATAAAGGGGCATTTAATGCATGAAAAATCGAAAGAAAATTGCCATATGCTGTAATTTTTGAAAATCGATAAACAAAAAACTGCTTTAAAATTCAAAAATGAAGAAATTTATTTGAAAAAGCGAAAATGAATTTTAAAAAATCGGAAACTATGTGCTCATTTAAAATTTAAAGCGCATTATTAGAATCTGAAAAACACTTCGGTATCAATTTCAGAGGTTCACATTTTAATACAGCTTGTATTTAAAATTATTTCTATAAAAAAAACTAATTTATAAGCAAAAAAACTGGGCCAATTGAACGGAAAAACGGCTAAAAATGGTTATCTATATGCGCGATTCTGACAAAAAAACTTTTTTCAAAGTCGAAAAGTCATTAACTGATCGAAGCGAAGGATCAAATAACTTCTCTCGCTCATAAAAAGTTAGTTCATTTTTACAAAAATTTTACAACCTTTCGCTTTTATGTCAAAACGCCGTCTGAACGAATAGTACTTCCGGTAAAAAAAAAACCTTAACAAAACCAATACTCTTCCTAAAAAAACCAAGAGAAGGCCAATAATAGCCTCAGCTATCGCTTTGCGGCTATTAAAGAAGAAATCACTTATAAGACTAATTTTACTAACAGAAAACCATTATCTTAAGAGATCCTAACACCAAAATTTCGTTACCAATATCTTCCTTAAGTCCAGATCTAGGATGTTTGTATACCAAATTCTATAACTTGGGAAAGAAATTATCTCAACCTCGAAGTAGCTGCCTTCTCTAGGCACGTGTGTCGGATCAGTCTTGGACAGGCCATCATTCTTGTATACAGAGTAGTCACTCGCGTACCCATCACTATCAGAGCTATCTTGCGGGTCTCCTCTTTCCCCACAGTAATCGCGCCCTTTTCTATCATAATCATCATTATTATCGTAATACGTCTTCTCTAGATTCCGCCGTCTCCATTCACCCACTCGTTTTCTCACTTCAGGGTCGCATGAAGAGACCAATCCTGAGTCAGTTGTTTCCTGTTTATGGTGGCGACTGTGGGGACTTTTGGATCCAGGTTGTACTCGAGATTTCACTTTCTTCGATTTCCAGTCACCTGAGGTATCTGTGTTGTAGTTGAGGGTTTCGCGTGATCTAAGAGTACAGGTTACGTTATTCTGATGAATTAGTCACTTAGAACTGGACGCAATAATCGATTACCGTTTAGAGGTTGAACATGTTAGCTTTTCTATGGCGTATATACAGCTCCATTAGGGCTATGAAAAAAAATTCTTAATTTCCTCTAATACACATGAATAAAATCAAATGATAAAGAGGCAATGTTCAGTTAAGAATATATATCATTATCTAAAATAAAAAAACTTCATGTCATCCCGACTTTTTTTTGTGAAACCAATTTCGGCCCATCAGTATACTTTGCTAATTTGCGGGGAGATTTAAATGTAGTATCAACCAAAAAGCACTTAAGAAACTGAAATGCTCGTTGAACAGACATTGGCCATTTGTTTTTTATCGACAAATTATTGAGGTTCGAAATTCGGGAAAACTTATGAAACATTTGTTGTCCTTTCACGTTAGGTACTTAAATTAGACAGTCATGTTTTTACGTTTCGCTTCCACATACTGCATTATAATGTTATATTTAGGCAGTTCCCGGGTCAAGGTGTCACCGCTAAAAAATGCTAAAAGATGTAAGATTAGCGGTGAATTTGAGTAAAAGTGTAAGATTTGCGTTCAATGCGATGAATGCGGTGAAAAAAAACTTTTAAGCGGTGAAAAATATTTTTTCAGCGCTTAAGCGGTGAAAGAAAACTTTTTACCGCTACAAGCAGGATGCGGTGAGAAAAACTTTTTCACCGCTACCAGCAGAATGCGGTGAAAAAAAATTTTCACCGCTAAAATCGCAAATCTTACAAATATTCACCGCGCTAATTTCAACGCTTATTTTATATTCACATGAAATACCATTTAAGTAAGTCACAGATGGCGCAGTGGATTACAAAGTTGGTGACACGCATGATGTAGAGGTTCGAACCCTTGTACGGAAGTTTCTTTTTTGTAAGAATTCCGGTGAATGCGGTGAAAAAAAAAATTTTCACCGCAAAATTCAACGCAATTCTTACAAAAATTCACCGCATTCAGCGCATTCAACGCTAAAAGATGCGGGCGCTTTGCGGCGAACAAAGTTTTTTTTTCACCGCTATTCACCGCTAATCTTACATTATTTTTTGTCTAAACCTCGACCCGGGTTGCTGAGATGGTATTTATAAATGTCAAAGTATTTATAAATGTCAAAGAACAATTGAGCGGAAACATTCAAAATACAAAATACTTTCTTCAATATTATAATCAAAAATGTTGTTCTTCTTTCGCTATAATTTTATTAATTAGATGAAGTATATGATGCCAAAAAATTTCAATATTAAGGATTTGCACCCCTGAGATTATTATCACGTTTTTGCAACGAAGTAAGTCCAGAAATTTAAACAATGAACCGACTGCCTTGAAATTGTAGTGAAAATCTTTTTCGAAAGCTCTCCTTTTCTATGCGACATCTGACAACAATTTCTTGCTTAACTGTCGCCAACTTGGCTATCAGAGGGGGTGCAACAATCATTGTAACAGCAAGCAAACCATGTAGGATTTCTATGGTTTCTGGTTACCGCTCTTGTAGCAGCAAGAATATTGCTGCAATAATAAAGCAAAACAACATTGAAACAAAATATGAAGATATGCATCTAGGTTGAACAGATTCTAGTTTTCTGCTGCAGATATATTATTTGGCATCTGATGGAACTTCAGGTGGTAATGCATGTTATCAAAAGTGTTCTAACTTCTCCCGGATTTTCATTAGATTCACTAAATATGGTGAATTCAGCTTCTAAATTGGAGGACTATAATCGTAATATTAATACTAATTAGCTGTAAACTCTAGAGACCTTTGATAGTCTTAACCACAAGAAAAATTTACGAAGCCATTTCTATTGATTTCGCTTTTCGGCCCTAAACGTAATTGCGTTAATTTGCTGAATTAGTTTGAAACTCCGTTTAGTTGAAACAAAGAGTGAGGTAAATCATAAGTCAAAAGCAAAAGTGGTGACTTAGGTAAGACGGAAAAGGCAAAACGAATTTAAAAATATAGCAGAACAAGTCCTGATCTAAAATTGAAAGAATTTTCCTAAATTATTCAAAGAGAGATCTAGAATGAAACAATGGGATTTTTGCCCCCCAGTACGTTATGCGCCCCCCAGTTACAGAACACGTGCCATTACATAGAAAATCATTATGTAAAATATTACACGTGCGTCTTGGGGGGTGCAAATAATATGCGCCCACTAAGCTGGAGGGGCACAAACGGAAAAGATCCAAAAAATGAATGGATCGGTAAAATTGTTTAGAAAATTATGCTGTAAGAAAACTGAAAAATCAAAGCCAAATTGCAGCATGTGAACAAAAAACCACTAGCGAAGGGCGAATTTTTAATCAAACTTTGTACCTCTAATTCAAAATTGAAATGAAAAAATTTCACGTCGCAAAGCACGTTTTTTGCTCATCTTTCTGTTTCGGGGTGACCAAAATCATCACTTCAATTTGAATTCCAAAATAAGGAAAAACTTCTGGACCTATCATGCAAAAAAAGTACCCAGAAGAATTCAAGAAAGGACTCGGATAGTCGTTTCCACCACAAACCAGACATTGGAATAAAAAATGTTCTAGAACAACCAAAGACAAATAGAATTAAAATGAAACCAAAAAAAAAACATTTCAACAAACCTGCTAAGAGCAAACAAAAAAAGAAAACCAAAACTTTTGAGTAATTCCTCAAATAAAAACAACACATATAAATTTAAAAATCTTCTTTGTGCTCTTGTTATAATTCAATGATTGTCCGAAAAATAGCCAAGCTGCAATAAGCTACTTAATTTTCTCTTGTTTTGGAAAATAAGAGAAGCACTGCAAAACATGGATAAAAACGGTTAATATGTTGTAATTTTTCCTAATTTTTCCGATAACTTTTGCTTGATAACATCAAAACAATCGCGAAATGGTAATTGAAAATGCAATCCCAGAAGTTTGAATGAAACTGAAAAATACAAAAATTGATAAAAATGACGAAAAAATATTCAAAAAGAAAGTAATTGCCCTAAAATTTGTTTAAATTTTAATTATTTATACCAAAAATTTTCGAAACGCAATTACAGCTACAATAATACCAATACTAAAGGTTATTCAAACTTCAACACCAAGAAACTGCTCAAAAAAATGCATACGAACGAAAACTCCTTCTCGCTTATAGAAAATCAGCATAGAAAGTTGCTAGAAACATAAGAGCGTCATTTGCCAGTACATGAACGTCAAGGACAAATTGTAAATAATTAGCAACAAACATTAAGTACCAATGTTAAGTACCAATACCATAATTAGAAAAATTAAGTACCAATGTTTTTAGCATTGAACTTTAATAAAATTACAAGATCGTCCTCCTGTCAAAAAAGACATTGAAATTAGCATTTGAAGAATAGAATCAAAGAACCATTTTGCAGAGAATGTCAAAATATTGTTAAAATTTCAATTATGAAACAATTTTTTTGAATTTCAATTTTTAAGTGCCTTGAAGTCCCAATTTCAAGTGCATTGAAGTACCAATATTTATATATTAAAGTAAACGCAATATTAAGTACCTGACAAAACAGAAAAGGCCTTTTTTGTTAAAAATTCGAATTGTATATGTCAAAAAAATTAAAAAAAAACACCTCAGCTCAAAAACACGTTTTCAATTCATGACGTTTCCGTTTATGTTGATTACAAAAAACTTTACTCAAAATCCAGAAATACTGAAATAGTTGGAAAAACTAAAAAAATAATTATAAAATTGAGATATATTAGCCGATTTTGCGCTTGAACTGCATTATTAGGCTCTCATAAACACTGTAACTTAAGTTCCACAGGATTACATTTTGATTAAGCAGCGATCAAAAAAATTGAATAAAAACAAATTCCAATAAAAAATCGACTAAAATGAGGAAAAAACGGCTAAGCTGGTTATCTATTGGCTTGCCGCTTCAAAAAATTTCGATCATGCTGAAACAAAAAACTAGGTATCCGCTTCAACCATTTAGAGCGATTTTATTTCTCTGTACTCCCATTCACTAATTATTTTTCTGTACTCCCATTCACTAAACATCGCACTAAAAATCGGGATTGAAACAAAAAAGCAGAGATAAATTTAACCAAAATTTTTCTATTTTTTAGTGTCAAAAAGTGTTCTAATTCGGCGTGCAGTTTCAGTCGGCTTCTAAAATTATGCTTAATTCAGCTTCTAAACTCAAAATTAATAAATTTAATACCAATGTCAGCTAGTAAACACTCTAAAGAACTTTGCTAACCTAATTCTCAATGACTTAATGACCTGGCTTCATCGGTTTATCCCGTCCCTTTTGATTTTTCACTTTTGGACCTTGACTGTTTTCACTATCTTGCGTAATTCATTGAGTGAGGTAAGTCAAAAGACAAACGTGAAAGTCGTGACTTATTTAATACAAAAAAACGTGATCGAAAGGTAAAGCGAATTAAAAAAAAACATAGCAGTACAAGTCCTGACGTACAATTCAAGAAATTTTCATTGACTTAACAAAAATCGGGACCTAGAACGGACTATGAGTGAATTGGGAAAACCAATTCTAAAACAATCAGATCAAAAAACAAAAAAAAACAGAAAATAAATATCAAAATGCCACATTTGAACAAAAACCACTAGCGAGAAAGAAAAATTTGGTTAAAAAAACTAGGCCTAGCATGAACAATGAATAGATTGGGAAACCCATTTAGAATAAAATCAATCCCCAAAAATCGAAAAAACAGTAAAATTCAATGTGAAATTGCTGTATGTGAACAAAAAAAACCAAGCAATTTTCTGTTCAAACACCGTTTTCTCAATCTACTTCAAAATTAGAGTGAAAAAATGTCACGCCCCAAAAGCTCTCGTTTTTATGCCCCACTTCCTGTTTCGGGGTGACCAAAATCACTACTCCAATTTGACTTCTAAATTGATAAAATATGTGTACAGATCTTAAAAAAAAGACAGCGCCCCAACGCAATTCAAATTCTTTGAATTGTAAAAAGGAGAGCACCTAAATAACAGCCCTTGAGAGGCTGACGGCGACTATTAAACATAAACCGACATTTACAATAATTGCTTCAAAATTCGCTCGAGAGCAACCAGCAACAACCTGTATTGTATGTTGTTATGAGCATATGCGTTGCAAAACAGCCTTTCTATTTTTTTCTGATTTTCGAAATTTTGAAACTGGGCATTAGCAGCGTCAACCCTTTTCTCTGAAAAAAAGCTTCTATCTTTGTCCATGCTCCCGACAACAAACGAGACGATTTCTTCCTAGCTTAACTTTAAACTGTTTTCTGTTGTAAAGGAACCAAGTTCCTTCATAATTTTTCCCCCAATCCCTCAGTTTCCTCCCCCACATACATTTTCGTCCTCCAAAACCCTTTCATTTTCCGATTTCTATTCCCCCAACCTTGCCATTGAAGCTATTTATATATGTTGATTTTATTGAAGAAGTCAGAAGTGTTTGACATTCACTTTCAATATTATTTATAGTAAGGGATTTCCCGCTTTTAATCATAATTTGTGTGCCAATGGCGCGAATAATGTATAAATAGAGCTTGATTTGCAACCATGGTTGCATCTTTCAGAAATACAATTATTATTGAAAAGTTGTCTTGGTATGCAAGACTTAGGCCGAAGAGCAAAAACATTTCTGGCGTATCCTTAGGTAAAAAAGACCATTGAAACTTGCTCGACTCAGACTGTGGAGTTTTTGATTTTTTATAGGGGGAAGTTAGACATTTGACACTTTAGCACGTCTTAAGCTCTGATTTTGTTACTTTCAGAATTTTAAATCAAAAACATCGCAATCACAAAAGATCCAACTGATTTTTAATCTGTCTCTAGATGTGAGACTGAGATGGAAGTTCTCCTGAGAAGGTTGCTTGCGTGGGATGCCTAGTCACGACAGATGGGCTGGCCTTACTTCCAGATTTGAATGTCTCATTTCGAAGGCTGGATTTTAATAGGCGTCTAGTTATAGTTGGATCAAAATAGTATTGTTCAATTCCGCATAAGTTTGAAAGGAGTAGGTCCTCCTCTAGGTGAAAGTTTTATCACACACACATTGCTTAGGATTAGTTGCAAAGCCTGGTATACCCTTGCTATAGTAAGGTTTATAGAAACGTGAAGTTATCCCCCCACCAGTGTCAGTAGACACACACAATAGTCAAAAGTTAGCCACCACAGGTTAGGGTTCTTTCAGTCGCGCTCGAAAAACAAATAGTCAGCCAACAAACATCACAATTATCTAAGTTTGTAAGATTTTCACTGATTAGTGAAAACATTTAACTCTATACAACTTCTGATTTGTGAAGCCTCACATCTGTATCAAACATCACTGATAAGTGATAGCAACAAGCATAACCATAGCAAATAAACATTAAGCAAAAACATTAGCTAAACATAATAAGCAACAGCCTCATTGAAATAATATGTTTAACCTATCTAGAATAGGGCTGTTACAAGGAAACATAGTGCAGTAACAGCGCAGTATAAACTTTGTAGAGTAAGTAAAGTCTAACACAACCAACATGGCAAACAAGTCCAAAGCTTCATCAACAGCAAAGAACAGCCTCAAGCAATAACTTCACTGAAAGTGATAGAGTGGAACGCAGTAAAAGACCTCTTCGAAGAACAACGCAAAAGTAACGAAGGTCTTAACATACTACGTAAAACTTTGGAACTCTTGAGGTCTCAGAAAGAGCAGTTAGACAGACTTTGCAGTGAACTCATGATGCTAAAACTAACAAGTGAAGAGTTGACAACACCTGATAATGAATCTGCCGAAAGAAACATAACTATGCTGAGATGCAAACAGAGAGCAAAAGCACACAGAACGGAAGCAAGTGACACTGAATCTGCTTTTAACACATCAGCAGCGCCTTCCCCTAATCTATTGAGAAAACAGTACCCTTTACGCAATAGAGCAATGAAACACCAGTTTGCAAGCCGCAAGAATCAGGGAACTAACAACGATGACTCGTCCAACTCAGAAGACCCTGATAATTCTCAACCCATTCTGAGCATTGAAGAGAGAGGACGAAACAGGGAATTTTTCACAGGGTCACTGAGAACAGATGGGGGCTGGCAAAATTCAAGTCGATCCAGAGAAGAGAAACATGTTCGAGGACAGAACCGACATGAGTGTGAGGATAGAGCAGGTCATATGCAACAACAAGTTTCTTTTCACTTCAATAGCCAAGCCGGTCGGACCATGAGCCATAGGTACACACCACAAAATCAAAACACACTGAACAATTGTACCGGACCTGATGAACACAATAACAACGCCTATAACAACAACCTATATGATGGCTTTCCGACTGGACTCAACACCAGACTGGATGCAACACCAAGCACTGGTGTTACAGAACACAATGAGTTTGCCTAAGATATCAATTGATAAGTTCACAGGTGATCCTTTGAAATGGCACTAGTGGTTCAGTTCCTTCAAAGCAACCATTCAAAACAACAGTGGCCTGTCAGATGCTCAAAAATTGACCTACCTCCAAAACTCCATAACGCATAAAGCAAAAGATTCCATAAGTGAATACTCCTACAATAGGGACTACAACCATGAAGCCATCGCTGAACTGACCAGAAAGCTTGGCAAACCACAGCACATTGTCGCTGCATACCTCGATCAATTAGAGAACTGGCCGAAACCCAGATCAGACGAAGCAAAATTTTTTTGAGCTTCTCATCTTTCTTGAGGAGACTTGTACAAATCTTCCGGCTCCACAACTTAGAAGCTGATCTCAAGTCTTCAGCTGTCCAGAGACAAACTGAACGCTACCATGATAATCAGATGGAATCAACACACAAAAAGCCAAGCATTGCGGCAACCTAACCTTACCCAACTTCCCACAACGGAACCAGAGAACCAGAGTAAAAAATTCTTCTAGAAGGGCGCCACCAGATGTGTCATGTCAACTCTGCTCACAAAACCACATCTTTAGTCGATGTCCCGAATACTTGGAAAAGTCAGTGTATGACCGACAAGGTTGTGTGAGGAGATTCAATCTGTGCCCTAACTGTGTAAGAGCTCATGGAAAGGGTCTCTGCCAAACGAAAAAAAAGGTGCCTTGCAGACACATGCAATGGCTCCCATCACTCAACACTCCATAGGACAGATGCAAGGCAACAGCAACAAATTGCACAACCAAGTGGGAACTGGAATCAAATATCTCAAAACAATACCTTCAGAAACCAAACGAACCAAAGCCAGTCAAACAATGGACGTAACTTTAATAATGAAAACCAAAAGGAAGCAGACGGGTTCAAACTACAACCAACAGAATGGAAACATGGACAGACGAGGTGGATCTAACTGCAATGGAGGAACATAAATGGTTTTCACCCTCGGCTGATGCACACGCAGAACAACATCAACAACAGACAGCATGGTAACAATCAGCGGGTTGTGGCCCAGCAGCAGGCAACTACTCCGCAACAAAACTACACTTAAAGCAACCAACAGGAAATTTCTTTGATCAGACCGCAGGTACAGTTGCAGGCCAAACCAGCAACACTCTGCAACACAGATCTTTGCATTGAAACATATGCTATGCTGGACAGTGGCAGTGAGAACACCCAAATAACACACCCAATAGCAGATGTCATAATTGGCATAGAAGCTTTGTACAGAATTTGTTCAGAATCCCTGTGTACACAACAGCAAAGGAGGAGTTGCGGATGCCAAGAGTTTAAATGGAAATGTTGAATGAGATCTGCAGAGACCATGCTCACCTCCAGAACATAAGATTTCCAACAATCAGGGACAACCGGATCGGAATACTGATAGTAGCAGATGCATTCACAACGGTTCCCAGACAGTTCACAATAGAACCCACTGCTACCCCATACGGAGTCAACACTCTACTTGGCTGGACACTGAAAGGGCCCATTCCTCAGAGGTACACACAGAAGAGGGTCGGACAATCAAACAGCGCAAGCATAGCACCTTTCAATCATATCAAGTAACGACAAGACGACCCGGATGAATATCTTCTGCAGCTGTTCGGGATAATTGAAGGAGTGAACTTCAATCAGTGTTCTTCAAAAGGACAGTCTTCAGATGACAAAGAAGCTGTGTCCATCCTCAATGATACCATAAAACACATTGGTGACAGATACCAGACTGGATTTCCATAGAAAAAAGACATCACACTCCCTAATAACTATTTAATGGCCAGAGTTCAGTGGCACGCCCTGCAGCAGAGGTTGGAGAGGGACACAAACTTGAGAGACCGCGGAAATAAACGAAAAAGATTTTGAAAATAACTACATCACAACTCTGTCTGGTACCTTCCTCATCAACCAGTGATCAACAAACAAAAACCAGACAAAATTTGCATAATCACAAACGCGGCTTCCATATTTAAGGGAGTCTCGCTCAATGATGCATTGCTGACAGGGCCTGATCTACTCTGCAACCAGCATGGCCTTCTTCGCCGCTTCCGACAGAAGTCAGCGGCAATAACAGCAGACATCGAGGCAAAGTTCATGCAGATTTGATCTAACGACAAGACCAGGACTATCTCCGTTTTCTGTGGACAGAGGATGGCAATGAAAAGATCTTCAAATACAATCAACTCATTTTTGGAGCCACATTCTCACCTTCTTGTGCGATATTTGTTCTGCAGAAGTGTGTAAATGACCACAAACAGGAACATCCAGAGGCCCACACATTAATCATGCAGCAGTTCTACATGGATGATTTCATGCAGACCTACGCTTCTGAAGAGGAGGCCCAAAGAAGTGCAGATGACATCAAAACTGTTTTGCATACAGCAGGATCCAATCTAACAAATTCCTGAGCAACAGACCAGCCACATTAGAAAACCTACTGGAAGAAGACAAGGCGGAAATGAAAGCCCAAAGAATCCTTGGTCAGACGTGGGACTCCAAAACTGACAAGTGGATGTTTGCAAAACCGAAGCTTCCCTACACAGGACAACAGATCACACAAAGAAAAGTGCTTTCAATGGCAGCTTCTCTGTTTGGTCCAGTTGGACTGATTTCACCCTTTGCCATCAGAATTAGATGCATTCTCTAAAAAATCGTTAAAGAGGGAAGAAACTGGGATCAACTTGTGTCAGAATGCTACCAACAGAAACTTCAGGAGTGGATGGATGAGTTCGAAATCATGACTTCAAAACAAATTCGTAGATGCTTGATTCCCAGCAACAATGGAACCCACCAACTTCACACGTCCACTGATGCCACAATGAGTGCAATTTCTGTCATAGTCTATGCGAGGACAACCACAGCCGATGAATCCTGCACATCACGATATGTGATCAGCAGAACAAAAGTGGTACCGATCAAGCAGCTGAGCATTCCAAAACTGGAATTGGAAGCAGCAACACTTGGAGCAGAGCTAGCCGGTTCCTGTGAGAGCAAGATGACAACGACCATAAGTTCAAAACACTTTTGGACAGACAGCACCGCAACACATGGATGGATCCAATCCAAGCACAGACAGAAGATGTACATCGCCAACAGATTGACCAAAATTCACGAGAATTCCCACCCGGACAACTAGAGACACATCTCCTGAAAGATGGATCCCGCTGACCATGGAACAAGAGGCCTCACCCCATCAGGCATACCAAAGCTGCGGCTTCAACCACCGGACTTTCTGAGCACAAAGAAACCTGGAATTTTGCCGAGGACAGTGATCCACACATATGCGCTACACAAGCGACACAACTTAGGACGCCGGTCATTGTGGTTGAAAAATTTTCAACATGGAGTCGACTACTCAACTCTACTAGAATGGTGTTCCAAGCAATAAGACGCTTCAAGGCAAACGCCCCGACTAGAAGACAAAACGAATCACCTGGGACCTCCAACACTGAAAATTTTTCATCAGATGACAACGGGGCCAGGAACTATCTCATCAAAATGTCCAAAAACGATTTATTCTCAGGAACAATTTCTTCACTGTTGAAGAGAAACAATCTTGATAAAGGAGACAAGCTGATGCCCTTCACTCCCTTTCCAGATGACGACGGACTCTTGAGGGTAGGAGGAAGACTCAACAAGGCACCTCTAACCTACACTGCAAAACATCCCCTCGTTCTCCATAGCAGGAGCAGAATTGCAATACTGTTCATTGAAAAGGCGCGCCATGATTGTGGCAATCAGGGCGTGGAACATGTGAAGGCTCCCCTGCAACAGACTCTCCTGATGATTGGATTGAGAAAAGTGCTTCGGAGTCTGATGAAATAGTGTTTCATTTGAAGACAATGGAGGGCAGACAATGTGAGACCGAAGATGGCCAATCTGTCTGAATTCAGATTTTCAGATGTAAACAAGCAGTATCCTTTCATCAACACAGGAATGGACATGTTTGGACCTTTCTACTTTGAGGACAAGAGAGAGGGCACTCAGATGCACTCCGTCTGCTTGTTCACATGCCTGGTCCTCAGAGCTGTCCACCTAGAAGTATGCTATGGCCTCACTCTCAAACTATTGTCTTCTCATGACCATCCACAGATTTGTATCACGACGTGGATACCCTGACCTCATTGTGAGTGACAATGGCAAAAACTTCCTTGGAGCCAACCAAGCAATTAATTTAAAGTTCCAGAGAAACTTCAAGACAGAAAACGAGTATATCAGACTGCAATTGGCTCAACAGAACTTTCAGTGGACTTTCAACCCTACATTAGCACCACATTTCGGAGTAGTCTGGGAGAGGCTGATAAAGACCGCGAAAAAGTGTCTACTAATAGTGCTTGACAGTCGGAAACTAACACTCTCAATTTTCCAGACAGTTGTGACAGAGGTCGAGGCAATTTTGTACTCCAAGCGATTAACTGATGTGGGCTGCAGCATCTCAGATGAGGGTCCACATACGCCTAATCACTTCTACATCGCAGACCCCACATGTGTTTGAAACCTCTAGTGAACAACAACCAGCGGTTCTCCACTAAGGACTTCAAGTTGACGCAGACACTACTTGATCACTGCTGGAGCAGGTTGCTGAAGGAATATGATCCTGAGCTCAACAAGAGAGTGAAGTGACAAAAATAAAATGAGGAGCTGGATGAAGGTGACTTTGTGTGGGTGCTCAAGGACTTCACACCCAGAGGCATCTGGCCTCTTGAGAAGGTTGTGAAAGCACACAGAGGCTCAGACGGAATAGCCAGGAGCTTCGACATCCAGACGGCTACATGAATGGTACAAAGACCAGCAGTAACCCTAAGCCGCGTGTACCCACAATTGTCAAGTGCGCCGGAGGGTCAACGAAACAAGTTCATCGAAACACACACACTCACACATACAAACACACAAAAATTAAATGTCAGAATGAAAACTTTTTGCTTTAATTTATTGCTTTTACATTTTCATTTCAAATTCTTGCTTTTGTTGCCGGAATGTAAAGAAACCAAGTTCCTTTATAATTCCCCCCCCAAACCCTCATTTTTCTCCCCCACATACATTTTCGTCCTCCAAAATTCTTTCATTTCCTGATTTCCATTCCCCAACCTATTTCCATTGAAGCTGTTTATATATGCTGATTTTATTGAAGAAGTCAGAAGTGGTTGACATTCACTTTCAATATTATTTATAGTAAGGGATTTCCCGTTTTTAGCCATAACTTGTGTGCTAATGGCGCGAATCATGATGTATAAATAGAGCTTGATTTGCAACCATGGTTTCGACTTTCAGAAATACAAATATTATTGAAAATTTGTCTGGGTATGCAAGACTTAGGCCGAAGAGCATAAACATCTGTGCATCGCAAACTATTATGCTTTTTCTTAGATGTGAAATGAAAATTTAGAAAAGTAATGTATGCGGTAATAAATGAGAGATATGATTGGGATATGCTTTCACGTGAAAGAAAAACAAATCCACAAATTCTTGCCTTCTTTTTAAAACGTAAACATCCAGAATACAGTTTTCATGAGCTTCTGCTTCACTACTGCACACATTTTTTTGTTTCTTTACCTTGATTTGAGGTTGCATTTGTTCATGTGTTCACAAATTGAAGAAGCCTGTTCTGATTCACTGCTGAGGTCTCGGATGCCAGCGTTGGACTTGCGTCTCCTAAATCAACCATTTCAAAATCAACGCCACTACCAATGTCGACTGTACACCTATTGTCATTCCGTAGTAAGGAGCTACGAACTTTCTTTGGTTATATCATCTATAAAACCAGTTTATCCGTAGAAGGAGTCGTGAGCAGTTTGTGAGTTGTGTTACCTGTGATGCGGCAGACCCGTACTTGCATACTGGTAGTGTTGGTCGTAATTGTACTGCTGCTCATGTTGTTGTTGATACCGTTTGCCCTTTGGTGGTCTCCGCGGCATGTTTGAGTCATTGCGTGATGCATAGAAGTCGAACCAATTAGACTCATCATAGCTCCCAACCTACAAACAGATGAAATTTACGAACTCCAAGTATTCTTTTTCTCATGGTATGTGAGATACCAAACCGACTACCATATACAAAAGTATGCACACGTTATCGACTCGATCGTGCTGTAACTGTAACGCATCTATGCAACCATATGAGCAAACCCGTGTATGACCGTCGTGTAACTGCGATTACATGCCAGACATGCGGATTTAGTTCTTGAATCTCAACAGTAACGTTAAGAAATTGTTAATAGCCAGTTCCAGAACCAAATATGCAGCAGTCTATTTTGAGTTTAATTCGAACTTGATCTCAGTACAAAAAATATAGCGGGCAGATTGCTGCACTAGCTGCGAAATAGACTCGCTTGCCGAAGAATACTGATTGAAAAAGTACAAAAATGAGTTGCAAAAGTTATCGACGCTGCTTAAAAAATTATGTTAAAACTTTACGGCAAATTGATATAGATTGTTCAAGCATTTTTATTAGAGACCTTTGCTAAACATCAGCGTTGAGTGAGTCAAATACAATCGAATTCTATTCACGCAAATGACCCAATATCTTTTGCTAGAAAAGAAAAACAGAAATAGCGTCAGTGAGTAGAGATAGTCCGTTAGCGAGGGGAGGGAGTCATTCAGAGGATTTAAAAGTTTGAGCTTCGTTGTGTAAGCAAAAATCAAACGAAAAAGCATAGCAGGATAAGTCTTGAAATACAATCCAACGAATTGAACGAAAACCTTAGAACTACTGTATCTGACCAGCAGATCAATTGAACAATGCCAGCCAGGAAGACAAACAGTCTCAAAAGTTGAGAAACTAAAATAACTGAAAAAAAATATAGTCAAATTTTGAAGTTTTTCACCCTGAAGACCATATGTGATCCATTTAAATATAACCATTAACCTATGCACAAACCTTGAAATAGCTAAAATGTAAGACATTAAAATCTTGAAAACGATTGCATTGTCTCACAAAACTATCCAGTAACCCAATTTCAAGCGCAAAACAAGCTTTATTTGCCCATAGAAATCATTGAGTCATAATAGAGTGAGTGATAGTCCCCGGGGGGGGGGGGGGGGTGGTGGGGACCCCATGTATTAAGATTGGTTATAGCGGCTTTTTCCAAGAAATGGGGTCCCCACCCCCTTTTTAGGATTTGCATGTTTTAAGATTAGGTATAGCGGTCTCAATGTATTAAGATTAGGTATAGGTTGCATGTATTAAGATTAGGAATAGAATCTCCATGTATTAAGATTAGGAATAGAATCTGCATGTATTAAGATTAGGAATAGAATCTCCATGTATTAAGATTAGGAAGAGAATCTCAATGTATTAATATTAGGAATAGAATATCCATGTATTAAGATTGTGTATAGCCGCCATGTATTAAGATTAGTCATAGCGGCCAACATGTATTAAGAATAGTTATAGCGGTCGACATGTATTAAGATTAGTTATAGCGGTCGACATGTATTAAGATTAGTTATAGCGGTCGACATGTATTAAGATTAGTTATAGCGGTCGACATTTATTAAGATTAGTTATAGCGGTCGACATGTATTAAGATAGGTTATGGCGGCCAACATGTATTAAGATTAGTTATAGCGGTCGACATGTATTAAGATTAGTTATAGCGGTCGACATGTATTAAGATTAGTTATAGCGGTCGACATGTATTAAGATTAGTTATAGCGGTCGACATGTATTAAGATTAGTTATAGCTGTCGACATGTTTTAAGATTATTTATATCCGCTGACATATATTATAATTAGGGGTATTTTTTTGAAAAATTGTTGAGATTTTTGTACATTTTTACGCCGTTTTTTCAATAATTTCTAAAAACTCTCTTCTGATTGGTTAAAAATGACAGCTTTTTTTAGAAAAATTGAATTGAAAAAGTTATAAATAACAGACATAGTATAAATTATGCACATCAAAATACAAAATCACTCGAACATTTACATTAAATTGGTATAAATTGCTAATAAAATAAGTGAAAACCGAGGTACATTTAGCCGAGTGGGTTAATAAAGTCGACAAAAAGGAAAAACTTGCGTAGCTAACTGAGTAAAAGGTACAATTGTTAAAAACTAATGTCGACTTTATTGGGCACCAGCTTAGTGTATACCCCAGTAATCAAATTTATATATAATTACTAATAAAATTTAGTACATGCACATCATGAACATTGTTCAAGTTTGTTTGTAAAAATTTAAATAGATGAAAAGCAGCATAAATAGTGTAGAACCCACACAAGTTTTCCATTTTCTGGAGTGGTCTGTGTATCATTTTCCGATACTTTTTATTCAAAAATTTGTAATGTGTGATTGATCGTGCTAGAGAATCCGCATAGTAAAAGTTCCTATTGAGGCGACCAATCATTATCCAATGTTCACCAGCTTCACTGCTTGGGGAAGTGTTGATGATTGCAAAAGTAAATTTGGGCAAATTTGGGACAAAATCTGCTGGAAAGGATCCAATATACCGGAATTTAAGCTCTGGAATACGTTCGATAATGTCACGAAGTGAGGTGTTATCCATGACAAATAAGTTTTCTTTTCTTTATCTCACAAGCTCCGTTTGTACAAGGATTCCTGACAGAGCAATCAAGTTGAAAACTTTCGTTCTGTTGAGAGAAGCAACAATCTTTGGATTTTGTGATTTTGTCAACCGTTTCCTTCTGGGTGCTGGGATGAAACAAAACAATAATTTTTAAAAGTCCAAGGAAAATTGGCAAAGGAATATAAATATATATATTTGAAGTTAGTCTACCCCAGTTCACATCCATTAGTTAATTAACAATTGATGTAGAGAACAATAGCTAGATAGAGAGGTTAAGCCTACAAATGTTCCAACAAAGTACATAAAATTGAAAAAATGATGAAAAATTATTAGACATTTTTAGCAACAGTCCCAAACTGATCAATTTTGACAGTGGACATCCTTTCTCCCAGAACAATGATTTCTGTTACGTTTCTTAGTGAACAATCAAAAAACATTTCCAATCGAATACTTTCACCACTGAGTTCAGGATAATGAACATTTTCGCCAGCATCTTGAAGTGAAGTGAGATCGAATACAAGTATGTAGTGATTCTGAAACTGATGATTCGGTAACGTAGGAATTTCCTCGTTAAAATTCATTGCTTTCATTGTTGTTACGTATGCTCTACAGTCATTAGTTGTATCAAGCGATACAATAGCTCTACCTCCGCGAACAATTCTAAGTTCTCGCAAACCAAATTTCTGATAATGGAAAGGATTTTCTTGAATATGTCCTGTGAATGCCGAATTGGTGTTCATCGCAATAGCTACTCTTCTGATTGGAGCATTGTTAAAAACATTTTCCTGAATAAACTGGTTCTGTCCTGAGGGAATAATAAATGTACGTGCAATGGTTTCCATAAAGTTGTAACAAGCAGGTTGATGAGTTAATTGGTATTTGATAGTCTGGTGATACACTTCGTTAACAACCACGCGTCGTGTAAATAAGGAACAGTCAAGAACCTTAAGGGAAACGTGAGGATTGTAGGAAATCATGTAAAAATTCAATGCTTCTATCTGTTTCAAATTCAAATTCAATGCTGCTTTCATCCAGTGAAGCAGTAACTTTTCACATTGAAACAGGTCAATAGCTAATTTACCGTACTAAGTGCTTCCATTTTTCAGCAGAAGTTCTTCCTCTCGGTCTATGAACGGGCTCTTGTCATAATCACTAGGTTCTTTTTCAAATTCGTATCCATGACAAGCCAAAATGCCTTCATTATTTCTCGTTGAAGCATTAAATTCATTGGAAATTAAAGCCTTGTGTCCATAGAGACCATTTGAGTTGTACACTTGTTGATTGTTCAGATACACTTCACAGTTGGAGAAGAGTGAGTGTAAAATATTGTTGACATGAGTTAGATAATGTAAATCGTCATCTGTGAAAGACATACCCATATCTGGTTTTCCATGCTCATCTTTTTTCATAAAGTCATCAAATAATCTTCCCTTTTGTAGTCCAACTTTGATTTGAAGGTGGATATCTCTCATATCAAGATAAATGCTTCTATCTGTTTCAAATTCAAATTCAATGCTGCTTTCATCCAGTGAAGTACTAGGATAAACTTCTTGAACATGAGAAGACTCAATTTTTCCAAAAAAGGAATTTTGTCAAAAATCTCCATGCAAGAGTTTGTAAAGTGTCCATATCGAAAATTGGAATCGTTTGTTGATCTAGAATTCATTTTAGATTAGCAAATACATCTTTTCTCGTTCGACCGTTTTTTCAATAATTTCTAAATACTCTCTTCTGATTGGTTAAAAATGACAGCTTTTTTTAGAAAAATTGAATTGAAAAAGTTATAAATAACAGACATAGTATAAATTATGCACATCAAAATACAAAATCACTCGAACATTTGCATTAAATTGGTATAAATTGCTAATAAAATAAGTGAAAACCGAGGTACATTTAGCTGAGTGGGTTAATAAAGTCGACAAAAAGGAAAAACTTGCGTAGCTAACTGAGTAAAAGGTACAATTGTTAAAAACTAATGTCGACTTTATTGGGCACCAGCTTAGTGTATACCCCAGTAATCAAATTTACATATAATTACTAATAAAATTTAGTACATGCACATCATGAACATTGTTCAAGTTTGTTTGTAAAAATTTAAATAGATGAAAAGCAGCATAAATAGTGTAGAACCCACACAAGTTTTCCATTTTCTGGAGTGGTCTGTGTATCATTTTCCGATACTTTTTATTCAAAAATTTGTAATGTGTGATTGATCGTGCTAGAGAATCCGCATAGTAAAAGTTCCTATTGAGGCGACCAATCATTATCCAATGTTCACCAGCTTCACTGCTTGGGGAAGTGTTGATGATTGCAAAAGTAAATTTGGGCAAATTTGGGACAAAATCTGCTGGAAAGGATCCAATATACCGGAATTTAAGCTCTGGAATACGTTCGATAATGTCACGAAGTGAGGTGTTATCCATGACAAATAAGTTTTCTTTTCTTTATCTCACAAGCTCCGTTTGTACAAGGATTCCTGACAGAGCAATCAAGTTGAAAACTTTCGTTCTGTTGAGAGAAGCAACAATCTTTGGATTTTGTGATTTTGTCAACCGTTTCCTTCTGGGTGCTGGGATGAAACAAAACAATAATTTTAAAAAGTCCAAGGAAAATTGGCAAAGGAATATAAATATATATATTTGAAGTTAGTCTACCCCAGTTCACATCCATTAGTTAATTAACAATTGATGTAGAGAACAATAGCTAGATAGAGAGGTTAAGCCTACAAATGTTCCAACAAAGTACATAAAATTGAAAAAATGATGAAAAATTATTAGACATTTTTAGCAACAGTCCCAAACTGATCAATTTTGACAGTGGACATCCTTTCTCCCAGAACAATGATTTCTGTTACGTTTCTTAGTGAACAATCAAAAAACATTTCCAATCGAATACTTTCACCACTGAGTTCAGGATAATGAACATTTTCGCCAGCATCTTGAAGTGAAGTGAGATCGAATACAAGTATGTAGTGATTCTGAAACTGATGATTCGGTAACGTAGGAATTTCCTCGTTAAAATTCATTGCTTTCATTGTTGTTACGTATGCTCTACAGTCATTAGTTGTATCAAGCGATACAATAGCTCTACCTCCGCGAACAATTCTAAGTTCTCGCAAACCAAATTTCTGATAATGGAAAGGATTTTCTTGAATATGTCCTGTGAATGCCGAATTGGTGTTCATCGCAATAGCTACTCTTCTGATTGGAGCATTGTTAAAAACATTTTCCTGAATAAACTGGTTCTGTCCTGAGGGAATAATAAATGTACGTGCAATGGTTTCCATAAAGTTGTAACAAGCAGGTTGATGAGTTAATTGGTATTTGATAGTCTGGTGATACACTTCGTTAACAACCACGCGTCGTGTAAATAAGGAACAGTCAAGAACCTTAAGGGAAACGTGAGGATTGTAGGAAATCATGTAAAAATTCAATGCTTCTATCTGTTTCAAATTCAAATTCAATGCTGCTTTCATCCAGTGAAGCAGTAACTTTTCACATTGAAACAGGTCAATAGCTAATTTACCGTACTAAGTGCTTCCATTTTTCAGCAGAAGTTCTTCCTCTCGGTCTATGAACGGGCTCTTGTCATAATCACTAGGTTCTTTTTCAAATTCGTATCCATGACAAGCCAAAATGCCTTCATTATTTCTCGTTGAAGCATTAAATTCATTGGAAATTAAAGCCTTGTGTCCATAGAGACCATTTGAGTTGTACACTTGTTGATTGTTCAGATACACTTCACAGTTGGAGAAGAGTGAGTGTAAAATATTGTTGACATGAGTTAGATAATGTAAATCGTCAACTGTGAAAGACATACCCATATCTGGTTTTCCATGCTCATCTTTTTTCATAAAGTCATCAAATAATCTTTCCTTTTGTAGTCCAACTTTGATTTGAAGGTGGATATCTCTCATATCAAGATAAATGCTTCTATCTGTTTCAAATTTAAATTCAATGCTGCTTTCATCCAGTGAAGTACTAGGATAAACTTCTTGAACATGAGAAGACTCAATTGGTTCCAAAAAAGGAATTTTGTCAAAAATCTCCATGCAAGAGTTTGTAAAGTGTCCATATCGAAAATTGGAGTCGTTTGTTGATCTAGAATTCATTTTAGATTAGCAAATACATCTTTTCTCGTTCGACGACGTCGACTGATTTTTGGAGGTGATCTACGAATAATGCGACGTTTTCTTGTTTTTCCTGCACCTAGCTGTTTACGTAAAGTTTTCTTTCCAACATCAGCAGCGACAGATTTGAGTTTTTTCTTCCCAGTCAAAACATTTCCAATTTCAGGAGCAGCCGTTTCAATTAAATCAGCTCCCACTCTTTTTGCTGCTGGGACAACATATCGTCTCAAAAACGGAATTGCTGTCCTCCCAATTGTTTGCGCTAAAGCTCCAAATCCCCTACCCCTTCGTCTGGCATATCCGCGAAAATACGGTAAATCCTTATCAGCAACCATTTTTTACAGTCATAATTCTAAAAATGATTTTCAGAAGTTTTTCTAAACATTACTACTGCTCTAGTTACTCCAACAGAGCTGAAAGGTACTTTTTCACCATAAGAGTCTCGGAGCTCTAATTCTATGCTGTGGAATGAATTTTTCAGAATTTTTTTAAACTGTAGGTTTGGAAAATTTTGATAATTCATGTATTTGCCAGTAGAGATCATGTCTCCATTCTTAACCTTTGATATAAAAGGAATGCATCGTAAAAGAGCAGCTTTTGTATCACCCACAATGTTGTATTCAACAATATCACTATATATCATCAATGTATGTAGTCGTACAATGTCATAAGGGAACTTTGGAAAATGTGGACCAGCACCACTCATGAAAACACCCATCCCATAAACAGCTTCTTCACATCCAAAGACATGATAAAGATCAGCACTAAAAATAACAAGTAAAGAATTCTCATTGGGAAGACTCAAAGAAATTCGCTGTGTAATTTTGTTAACGTGTAATCTGATTGGTGTTTTTTCATACTTTTCTCGTTCCTGAACTTTTTTGTTCATTTCGTTTACAATATCAGAGATCGAAGGATATAGACCTGGATCAAGTGTGTAATAGTCTGATGGTTTTGTATTCGGTGTTGCTTCATCTAGATAGAAAAATTTCCCTTCCGTGATGTTTTGGTACAAGAAAGGATAAGATAGTTCTGTAATTGCAACCTCCCATTCTCCTTCGAGATTAATGTGTTCCGGAAGAAAGTTTGTAAAAGAACTTAATGTATTATTTGGATAACAATCAAAGGAAGCATTCGAAACCAACTCTACAATAAAAGAATTCATATCTAAATGATACACTTTGCAAGCTCTTGTTCATAAAATTTGCCTAGAATTTCATCACCTTGTTCTCCATGAAGGTTATAGGTTGGTGGTTTTAAAGTCGCAATTTTAACAATTTCAAAAATTTCACTTGTGAATTGAGACTTGTAACCTTTTCTAAATGGGATATCGTACTTGGAGATTCGAACTTTGTCTCCAATTTTAAAGCGTGGTTTTTTGTACTCAATAATAGGGTTTTTGTAAAAAATTGACAAAAAATCTGAATTTTTAACGTTTTTGGGGGATTTACCTATAGATCTGTTAACTCTTGTATTCATAGTGTTAACAAAACTATCCATTTTGTGAACGTATTTATCGCCGTTTTCCTCCATGTAGCGATAAATAATGTTTTTTAAAGATCTAATTGCTCTTTCTGCTACAGCAGTCTTTGTTTCACTTCTTGTAGAGTAGATTTTGATGTCTCTACTCTTGCAAAAATTTTTGAATTCTCCCCCGAACTCAGTAATTTGATCAACCCAAACTCTATCAGGTTTAGTGTTCTTCCTTAACTTTTTTTTGAAGGCAGCTACAGCATCAGAGGCATATTTTGACTTCATTGATTGAACACGGACCAGGCGAGAAAAGACGTCAACACATATCAATAAGTATTTCACACCGTTATTAAATTCAGACAATTTATCCATAAAAGCCAAATCAAGGCACCAATTCTCATTGATACGTTTTGCAAAAGCAGGTAATCGTTTGAAATGTCGAATTGATCGTCTAAATTTAGTGTAAGAATTCTTTCTGTATAAAAAATCAGTAACCTTCTTCTTTGACAACCCACTGGCTTTCTGAAGGTTTTGAACTGAACCATATGCGGCTTTTCCTTCCCTGTACAACCTCTGTAGCTTGGCTTTTTCAGATTTGGAAAGGGATCCAGCTTCCTCGTTCTTTGCTTTTGGCATCTTTGTTTAAAATTTTATGTTGATTTATGCCGATTGCGTCAAGAATCCTGTAATAAATATCGGGACATTCAACGTTTTTCTTCTTCAGAGCGTATACAAAATCGACAAATGCAACGTTTGTATCTCTTCCGTCTAACAAAATGGAGTCAGATAGGTATAGTTTAATGCGAGGTGAATTTAAAATTTCATTGATAAGTGATTCGTTGCTAGAAGACTGTTTTAGCGTTAACTTTTCTATAAACAGTTTCCAAATTTTTTGGAACCGAATCCTGTTTTTCGTTATATTTGTCCAATCTTTGAGGTGATAACCTGATTTTTTATCATAAAGTTGTTGAGGAATCAAAACAAACTGATCCATTTCAAGAGAGACGATTAATGATTGACGGAGTTAAAATTGATATAAAACTGATGCCTTTTTTGGAACTCAGAATCTGTCTTCTTTTACTGAGGCTTGTTCTTTTTAAAATAAGAAGATGAATTTCTTCTCTGAACTTTAAAACTTCTTGTTTTTGAATTTCTCTTAGCTCTCCTCTTAGAAGGTTTACTATGCACTCGTTTAGAAACTGGATAAAGTCATTGGGACAATTTTTGAGAAAAGTTATTTTGAAGCTCTGGGAATATTTCTGGAACGCGATCAGAGTAGAGAGATGTTGTGTGCTCATCGTTCAAAAATGTAATCTGTTGCTTGCTTTGAGGTAGGAAAAATAAAGATGGTGTTGAACCACTGTTAGTACAGTATCTCAGAGAGTCTACTGTTTTTGGAGTCAAGTCAATAAGTAAATGACCATAGGGAACTGAAGTTGCTGTGGTATACCAGTCTTTTAGTTGAGATCCCAATCCCAACTGTTGACTGAGCGTGTTTATTTGTAAGACGTCTCTGGGTGATTTGAATAAAACAATATGGGTGTTCTGTAGTTCAATAACCCTTCCTAGTCGGCTTTGATGAAAGAGATTGTGCTTTATGTACACTGTACTTAAACCTTTATGTCTACCAGCAGTAGCTATTTTTACAAATTCTTTAGAACTAGAAATTTCTTCACAAGAGTCATCAAAAATAAGTAAATACTTGGTTCCATTATTAGATAAATTTTGTATCAACTCAAAATCAACACCTTGAACGAACTCAATGTTTTTTATATTTTTTGACATTAGTCCGTAAAGAGATTGATAGTGTTGATAAAAATAGTAAATTTTGTCAAATTCTGGTTGAAAAGTTCCAAAAACTAACCAATCATGGATGAGTTGGGTTCCCCAGATCCAATTGGTCCAACCAAAGAAAAAAAACTCGTTCCTTCGTGGAAATTATTTTGTTCATAATTTTGGAGAAGGTAAAATATATCCAACTGTACTCGACAAAATGGCGATCCAAACTGTTGTCTCCTCACAAGTCTCAGCTAATGTAATTCTTACGATACAACAAGCTAAAATCAATAGTATGACAAAGAACTGGGACAAGAAAACTACTAAAGACCGGTTACACGTCTATCCAAAACATTTCCAAGATTGACGTTCTTGATTATTGTCATCAAAGACAAAATTACCCAATTGAAGCCCCTTATCATTGTGATCACTCATTCATACGCTATCTTCTTCCCTAGGGATAAAGGAACTGTGCAACTGAATTGAAACGTAAACAACGAAAAAATGCCAAAAATTAATAAAAAGATAAGTGAACTAAACATAACACACAACCAAATTATTGTTCCCTCAGATGAATCAGTGAGAAAAAGCATCAAAATTGAAAAAAGTACCAAAGTTAGGAGCAAGACTATGAAAGAATAATAAAGTATGGGAACACAGTATTTGTAGATATTTTTTGACCAACTCATTCTCTTATACTAATTTCAGAGGAAAAAATTACAAATGAAAATGATAAATTACAATCTTAAATACAAACATTAAATATTATCAAAAAAATTTAAAGTCCATATCCCATAAACGTAAGCCTTCTTTTCTGCACAATGAAGAGTCTTCTTGTGTCGATAGGGGTAGTTGCTGCAATTCCATTCAACATCCTTGTTTTCTAATAGTTTGGAAGCCTTCGGACAACCAAGATCGTCAAGATTTTCCACATCCTTACACAAGTAGGGTGATAAAATTTTGCATTTTTCAAGTCCTTTAGCAAAGTACTCTGTTGTTGGTGAGCAATGTTGATGTATAATAAAAGCCAACTCAGAATAATCAAGCTTTCCATGGTTCCAATTTATACCGTGTATATTTTTTGTATTCCATTTTGCTTGAAAAGTCGGCTTGTAGTCTTTAGGTGGGAGAAAACTGTATCCAAGTACAATTCCGTCCTTAAAGATTCCCAACTCTTTGATAATTTTTCCTTCTAAGCATTCAATATCTAGTACAACGAGAGGCATTCTTTCTTCTGGGATGATTTTTCAAAAAATGATCAACAGTCTAGCATTTTGAAAATACGTGGATGACAAATTTTTATAAAGATACAAAAGAACAGACAAGTAATGTGACCCAAGAGACATGAGCTCGGAAATTGAGGTAACATGTATCAATAACCCGGTCCTTGGTTTGTAGTTGCTTCAACCGCTCCAGCAGAATCGTTAAAATTGCATGTAAACGAAACACTTTCGATCTTGCTAGGAAAATGTCCAGAATTGAATTACCGTATCCAATAAGTCCTCCGTGGGGGAAGTTTTGGTCAATTTCCTCCAAAATTAATGTTTTGATCCCAAATTTTACATGCAGCCAGGAAACAGTTTTTTCGTTTTTCGTTGTTGGGAAACATTGGAAAAATACTACTGTAACAATTAAAAATGTTTAGAAGTGTGACGATATCCATCAATTGTTTTCTTTATTTATCTAAAGTGATACTGGTCTTTTTGAAAGTCTACATAAGAAAGAAGGTCAGGAAGATGTTCCAATAATTTTTTGTATTCCTCCTTTTTTAGTTCAATTTTTGTCAAAAAACTCCATTGAACTCCGTTCCAACGATGTTGTGAAATGGAAATTTCGTGTTTATCAGATTGATATCTTAAAGTAGTGCGTCGTAATCCGTTATGAATAACCCACTTTAGTTCTGAAAAATTGGACTCACTGTCAAGTTTATCAATTTTGGGAAAATTTAGAGCTTCAAGAACTGTATAAGAAGGCTTTTTTAGTTCGTAGTGAAGTCTAACGTGGAATACTTTAGATTTATTTCTTAGACTCAGAAAAATATTTCTGGAGGAACCAATATTCCAACTCATTTTCAGTTTGAAAAAAAGAAAAATGATTCAAATAGTATGAATTGAAAAGACAAATACATTATAAAATTACACATTTATTGAAATGTACATTGTTGAATATTAGAAAAGTCCTTCAGATTTTGTATCAACTCCTTGAATTCATCCAGAGTGTAGCTGACATAAGTCACTTGTTTGAACTCGTTGTTCTCCTTTCGACAAAAAAGTCGAATTTGTACATAAGTTGAAGCTGGGTTGTCCTTGATGTATTGGAGGAAAGTAACATAGAGTCTGCGATTTCGTCCAATGCTAATCTCTCTCACTTTGTGACACTGTTCCAGCACGTGTTCCATTCCTATGTTTTTGTCGAATTGGGGTTGGTTTTCTCTCATCTCCAGTTCTCCATTGAGAAGATCCTCCTTGAGGAAGCAGAATTTCTTAAACTCATAGTCTCCAATTCGCAGTTACTGGTACTTTTCAAAAGTCCCAGAATTGTCTTTTCTAAAGACTTGGAAGGTTGGTTCAGTATAAAGTTGTCCGTTTCTTGAAATCTGGGACATAGTAAATCTCCCAAATCTTTTTGAATTGGAACCAAAGTCCATATAAAAAGGAACCGAATCAGTCCCTGGTTTTGGTGAGGATTGAGTGTACATTGAGGGAGCACTCGAAAGAAAAGGAGATACTTTAGAGAGAGACATTTCAACAACTTGAGCTTAGAGTGAAAGAGAAAATAAATGATGTATTTGTACGCAATTCCTCTCAATAACTTAAAATTTCCTTTTATGGTAATGACGTCATGTATACCCATAAAAGGTATGCTAAATGACGTTATTTCCTTATAGGGTAATCTATTCGGAAATCTTGAGGTTCGCAAATTTTTTAACCAGAATTTCAAACGGATCCTGGTGTTTAGCTCGTCTGTGTTGCATTAAAGAAAAATAGTGCTTGAAATATTTTGAACAAGTATAACAACGAATTTTTTTAGCCTTCTGTTTCTTGAACTGTATCATTTCGAAAATGGGTTTTTATGGAAACAGAAATTGTTACCTCTAAAAATAGAAATTACGTTACCGTAATTTTTGTTTCCATATATAGGTTCTATAGTGTTATCCCGATATAGAAATGGCAGCAATAATGTGTCAGGTTTTACCTCAATTTTACAGAGATTTTAATGACAAGACAATATTCATTTCTGTATCAGTTAAGGAGTATAAACCTTAACTACTCACTAAAATACTCCGTTGCTACTCATAATGACAACTTTTGTCCATTAAAGACTTGTCGCTACCACATTATTCTCATTTCATCCTCAGCGAAAGAGATACTAGAGAAAATGGAAAATTTGTCTTATGTTTATCAAACAGTTGATTGCTTGTACACACTACTTAAACATCAGTTCTTTGGTTCCATTATAGAAGAGTCAGGAGTGGTCTTTACTCAGTTAACCAGAGCGGTAGAGCACAACTTGGAGAATAAGTACGTGGAAAAAGTGCCCAGTATCTCCAAAAAACGATTGAGCAGAAAGAAGTTCAAGCGTCACCTTCTACGCGCTGAGCAAAGAAATGCGAGTACTCAAACCCTTGGATCATCTTTTCTAGATAGGGTGCATTCCCTTAGAAATTCAAAGTTTGAGAGTGAACTTATAAAGATTGTTGATTGTTTGTTAGATGGACATGGCATAATTGATAATCCTCTTTTGTATCTTGAAATTAGAAAATAAAGTATATAATTTCTTGCTTGTGATTTGTATTTACCTTTATAATTTAAATTAACTTATTGTTAAAAATCAATTTTTCAAAAACTTTTCTTACAAATCAAAAATTCAAACAACTTTTTTTTATTAAATATCGAAAAATTTTTCAACCTTTTCTCTTAAAAATCGAAAATTTTTTCAACAATTTCTGTTAAATATCGAGTTTTGAATTGAAAAAGTTTTCTTGAATGTCGAAAAATTTTTCAAAAACTGTCATTTAAAAACGCAAAAAATTTTTCTTCATTTTACGGTATGATTTTGCGCAAATAAAAGAAATTTTCTTTACATTTTAAAATGACAACTTTCGAACTTGTTTTGTTTCAATAAATATCAATTTTAAAAACAAAGATTTTTATTAAAAGTTGAAAAAGTAATTCAGTTTTTTTCTTAAAAATCAATTTTTAAACGACCGTTTTTGTTAAGAAACAGAATTTTTATCAAATTGTTCTTAAAATTTTGACAAAAAAATTGCTGTTTTTTTCAACATAGCCTGCATAGTGTTTGTAGTAAAGAAAAAGTTCAACTTAAAAAGAAATGAATTCAAACAAAAGTATAAATACACCACAAGTAATTCAAGTAAAAAATTTACAATATCAGGTTCATTCAAAAAGAGTTCTCACAACGTGATCTGGCAAGTTTTGAATTTCATTGCCAAATGGATGGACTCTTTCAACAATTGCTGGCGGTTCTGTAGGTCGAACACTGATGGGAGTTATCGGAGCCCTATCAGTCAGCACAATGGTGTTGTGAGCTGTTCCGTCCTCTATGGAGGGGGTTGTCATTGACGGTGTAGTCGACATATCAGTCGAACCATAATATTGAGCTGGATCGAAGTTTTCCAGATCATTAAATGACCACGTGGTGCTAGTATCGACACTCAATTCGCTTTGTTGACTGCTGCCAGCATTGCTCACTATCTGGAGAAGGCTGCTTTGCTGCTCTGGACTGGATACTTGACTTGTCTCGGGTGTATTGAACCAGTTGTTGGGAATCTGTCCTTCCTCCCACGGAAATTTGCACTGAATGCTTCCAGCAACGTAGTTGTCGGGAAAATCTGTTCCGTTAACGTGAGGGTAGTGATGCCCACTGATCACAGCAACTTCGTTGCCCATTGCGTGAGTTCCAAGCTGATTCTCCGTGATTGGAACCTGTCCCTGATGATATGTGTCAAACTGTTGTCGCTGGTGCTCAATAATGTGCCACACTGTGATAGGCAGGTTTAGAATTGACTCGTAGAACCCACTCGATAGGTCTCTGATGCTGATCCGAGCAGTCTCCTCTGTGACAGAAACTGAGTAGAGAAGGCTGTTGTTCTGCACTGTAAATTCCATTTCTCAATGAGATGAGATTAGATGAGAGTTTAAAGTAGTTGAGACAGAGGTGATGTTGATTTTAGAGAATAGAAAGCAAGTGATGCCGGGTGAATTTTTCAGCTCTATTTATACTAAACTCCAACCAATGAGAACAAAGTTTCCAAAAAGGGTAAAGTTTAGCAGAAAAAGTGACGTTATTTTCCAGAAAAGGAAATGCCTCAGTTGTAAAGTTACCAAAGAAGGAATCAACTCATAGAAAATCTAACATCACTATCCGAAACACGTAAGCTCAAAACTGAATAGTGACCAAAAAAGGTACTTTTTACACGTGTTATCCTAGTTAACAGCCAAAGATGGATAAGTTAGAGGAAATGAGTTGACGTAATTGATCAAAAAAGTCAAGCTTTGATAAATTCTCTCCATCTCGTTAAATCTCAAATCGATCTCGGAAAATGTTCCAAATTTGGAACTAAATTTTTGTATATAAATGTTGGGGAGTCGTATTCCAAATCGTAGTCTTACCCCCTCTGCATTGTAGTCCTTGTAATAATGAAAGAACAGCGCACTCTGCAGAGATGAAGTAATTGTTACTGGTTCAGGAATTGGGATGTAATTAGATTGAGACAAATTTCTGTACTGTTCCATTATCTCTGGGACAGAATTCAATATGAAGAGCATTTCATACTTGTTGATGTGTAGTTCTGACGATAAATCGAAAGATTGTTTTGTTATGTGGTCATCAAACTCGAATTTTTTTATAGAAAAGGTTGCATATTCAAATTCTTTACTAAATCGGATAATTCTGTTGTTTTGAGTAAAAACGTCCAAAAAATTGTAAAAGAAATAAGAGTCAACATCAATTTCGTCTACTCTGTAAACATCAGCGATTCCTTCCTTTCTTTTGTAAATTTTTTCCAAAAGCTGTAAGTGATTTTTGATCAACATTTTTCACAAATGAATACGGTATCAAGTAAAACTCTGTTAATATAAAAGAAAATTAAAATAGAAAAAGCAATGCATAAAATGAAATCGTTTATCTTGAGAATTAGATTTCTAAAGCTGAAGTCTGATTGGGCGGGAGGTTCTATTACAACAACATTAAGTTGTACAACGTAAACTTGTTCTTCAATAGTAGATGGAAACTTTTTCTTGATCTCTCTTTTGTTGTGTTGGAAGCACATTCATTCACTAGTTTCTATTTTCAGTAAAACTAAATTTGATCTCAGGCAGTAAATTTTATCAATATTTGAGATACAAAATTTTGGACTAAATCTATACAAAATACTGTAACAATCGTGAATTTTTAAAGAAGTTTTCTTGTTGTAATTTCTTTGGGGAAATAATCTGTATGGAAAAATTCAAGTAAAGTTTAACAAATAAGAGTGAGAAGAAAATGAGAAAAAAATGTTTAGTTCGAATTTTTTGCCACGGAATGAATTTGTACATTTAAACTGAAAGCTAGTTAATTATATGCAGAACTGTCGCAATTAGAATCATATCAATCTTCTAGAATGTTCTGACATGACGCCTGAATCTAAAAACAGAAATGACGTCATTTCCATATATGGAAGGGATGAGTCATCATCGAGTACCTCAAAGTTACATAGCAGCTTTAAATCATTATACTTTCTGTTTTTTCAGATTCAGTTGCTTCGCAATTTACCTAAATTTTTCTCAATTCATATCGAACTAACATAACAATGCCTGCTCTCGATAGAAATCTCCCAGTGAAATGCACAAAGTGCGAAAAAACGGTTGTGAAAAAGCATATGGCCAGACACAAACAGTCTTGTGATAGTGGGACTTTATCATGCCCCAAATGTCCCAACTTTTTTACAAAGAAGAAGGAAGACTTGAATTATCACCTTGCCAAGCATCATGCCCCAAAAGATGTTAAGCTTAGTACTGTGTGTACTGTGTGCTTGGAAGAGTTCCCAAGTTTTTATTCTCTTCAACAACACAAGAGGAGAAAGCATGGATCTTCGACAAAAGTTGGGACCAAATCGAGTGAAAAGCTCAAAGAAGTCCTAGAATCAGAGGAGCTAGACCAGAACAACGAGCAATTGCAGCAGGAACTTAGTACTTGCCAGCACTTTTTTGATGATACGGAAATGGAGAATGGGAGACATCGAGTGTTTAACTTCAAGTTGTCCAAGCTCGATCCCAATGAGATCAACGACAAATTAAAAGAAGTTTTCGAAAAATTAAATTGTGTTGCCAAAAAGAATCTGGCTCTTGGTTTTATCCTGCGCAATGTGGACACAGAGGAGTATCGATACTTTTATGCGCATGAGAACAACACTTTTTTAGAAAAATCTCATTTGCTCTGTTCAAAAGGTGACTTGGTCTCTCTTCAAGACAGAGTAGAGAAAATGGATCTAGTGGAGACGTGTGCAAAGGAGAGGGAAAATACAAAGTGGCGATTTGCTTTGACTACTAACGTAACAATATTTGGCGCTCTCCTAAAAAACATTCCAAAGGGATGTATCGATGCTGTTCTTCCTGAACAGTTACTTAGACGACCAGATGTGAATTGTCTTGTATCGAATGGTTACCGCGAGACCTACAAAGATCATCTTTGCCTGTTCAGAGCTATAGCTGTTCACTTGTACGGATCATCTGAGTTGGAAACGAATGCAGCAAATTTGTTTAGTGCTTTTCTTCATGAATCCGGACATGATGCAATCAACTTCAGGGGAGTATCAATCGATCATCTCGTGTTTGTTGAAAATGCGATAAAGCATAACATCTTTATATATGATATTGATATAGAAGAAGGAGAATTCGTTGGAGAACTTGCAAGAAGAAGTGTTGAAATGTACGAAAAGAACATTAATTTACTGCGATACAACAACCATATATGCTACGTGGATGATATTAACACATTCTTTAAACGATTCCGTTGCCCCAGTTGCGATACATTTATAAAGTACGTAACTAATTTCAACCGTGATGTAAAATCCTGCAAAGAGTACAGCATATTTATCCAAAGAGTGTGTATGCTCTGCGAGAAACTTTGTTTGATAAACTCGATGCATTTGGAATTTCCTACAACGATGATCAAAAATTGTTCAAAAACTTGGCTATTTTCGACTTTGAATCTATCTGCGTTCCCACCGAAGAGTTAAAAGATACAAATACAACTACTTGGATTGGAAAACATGAGCCAATATCTGTCTCCATTTCCTCCAACTTGATTGAAGAACCTGTGTTTCTATGCGACAAAGACCCTAAGAACCTGATTGTTTCTTTTGTCGAAGCTCTTGAGGAGTTAGCTAACAAGAGTAAAACCGAAATGCAAACAAAATTTGCATCAATTCAAGAGATAATCAATAGCCGAGTTAAAGCCATCTTTGAAAAATTGAACGAAAGGAAAGGTCGCACAAATCCTGCATTTGATTTCGAAGATGAGTGTATTGAGGAGGAGGAGGAAGCTGATATGTCTACTCAGTTCCTACAAATGCAGAAAAATCAACTTTTGGACTTGCAACAACACCTTGAGCGTTATATCAACAAATTACCTGTATTTGGATTCAACAGTGGAAAGTACGATTTGAATCTCATCAAATCCTACCTTCTACCTTATCTCATTCATGAACGGGATATTCAACCTACAGTTATCAAAAACGCAAATCATTCTGTTTCCTTCAAGTTCCGTGACGTGCAGTTCCTTGACATTCTGAATTTCCTTGGAGGACCTACATCTCTCGATTCATTCCTCAAAGCTTACAAGACAAGCGAGACTAAAGGTTTATTCCCATATGAATGATTCGATTCTCCAAATAAACTTGACGCACCTTTTCTACCCCCCTATGAATGTTTCTTCAGTAAGCTGAAGAATCACAACCCTTTGGAGAAAGAATTCACTGACTTTACTAAATTGCTGATCAGTGGACTATCTCAACAAGAAGCTCTGAAAAAATTGAGACTGAAAAAAGTTCCCCCATCTGGAGTCGACAACTACAATTACTTGAAAGTGATTTGGGAGGAAGAGCAAATGTCTACATTTAGAGATTTTGTCAAGTGGTACAACAACAAGGATGTTCCAACACTAGAAGCCATGCAAAAAATGATGGAATTTTATCACAACAAAGGAATCGATATGTTAAAACTTGGATGTACACTTCCCAATTTAGCAAACATTTGTCTTCACCAGTCAACAAACCACAAATTTTTCCCATTTGTTGAAAGTGACAAGGATTTACATGATAAAATACGCGAGGACATGACTGATGGACCTTCTATTGTGTTCACAAGAAAGGCAGTAGTTGATCAAACCTTTATCAAGAATTCAGAAAATATTTGTAAATCTATCGTGGGTATTGATGCTAGTCAACTCTACCCCTTTTCAATGTGTCAAGAAATGCCAACAAGAATTTACACACGGTGGGAACTCGACACAAATTCTCAAAAATTCAAAGCTCGAACCAATAAATTTCGAAGATTTGAGAACATGGTCATGCTATCTCCAATCACAACGCCCAGAATGCATAATTGAAACCTATTATACGACCGGGAAACAGAAAAAGATTGACTGTTTTAGCATGGACGGGTTTTGTGCTCATTGTGACACAGTATTCGAAGCTATGGGTTGTTATTTCCATTTCTGCCCATGTCAAGAAGCTCAAGCAAGCCTCTCGGAGGAGGAAATGCAGAGAGGAATTAGAAAAAGAGAACACGATGAACTGAGAAGAGATTATTTGAGAAACAAAGGATACAATATTGTTGAAGTCTGGGAGTGTAAATGGTGGGAACGTGTTAAAGAAGAGGAAAATGTTAGAAATTACGTGAGGAAGAACTTTCCCTTCAAACTACCTATGAAGCAAGAGTCTCTTTTAGCGAAAATAAGAGATGGGAAAATATTTGGATATGTACAGTGCGATCTCGAAGTTCTAGACGGATTAAAGTACAAATTCTCTAATTTCCCTCCTATTTTTAAGATTTTTAATGTCAGTCGAGCCGATATTGGAGAAAATATGAGAGAGTATGCAATTGAAAACAACCTACTCAAACAACCTCAACGAATGTTGATTTCGAGCTTCAAGTTGGAAAACGGGACAATCATTACACCTTTACTCAACTTTTATCTCAGGCTTGGTCTGAAATGTACAAAGATAGATTTGTACAATACACACCCAAAAAATGCTTCAACAATTTTGTTCAGTCAGTGGTAGATGCTAGAAGAGCGGGTGATGAAAATACTGACTCTAGCGTTGTGGCTGAGACAATGAAATTGTTGGGTAACAGCTCTTATGGGTATCAAATTATGGACAGAAGTAGACACACAGAGACCAAGTACCTGAATGATGAGAAGACGCACAATGCAATCAATGGGAAAGTGTTTAAGCGTCTGAACAGTGTGTCAAAAGAAATTTACGAAGTTGAGTTTGCAAAATCGAAAATTGAGCATCGAGAACCTATAATAGTTGGATTCTTCATACTTCAGTACGCTAAATTACGTATGTTGGAGCTCTACTATAACTTCTTCGACAGATTTTGCGATGTGGATAAATTCGAAGAGTTAGAGATGGATACAGATTCTCTTTATTTAGCCCTAGCGCACGAGAACTTGTATGATTGTATTCGACCTGCTAAAAAGGAAGAATGGGAGACTTTGCGAGAAAAGGACTGTGATGATTCCTTCAGAGCAGATGCCTCACACAACTTTTTCCCTAGAACATGTTGTTCTAAGCATAAGAAGTATGATAAACGGGAGCCAGGTCTTTTCAAGGAAGAATTCAGATGCACCGAAATGATTTGTCTCTGCAGTAAAACCTATTGTTGCTACGATGCTAAGTCGGACAAGTACAAATTCAGTAGCAAAGGCCTGAACAAAAGAACTCTGGAAGAGACTGGAGATGGACCAATAAAAAAATATCGACGAGTGATGGATGAAATTATCAACCTTACTTCGACAAAGAGAGGTTTCAGAACAATAAATCATTGTGTTGCTACATATGAACAGACAAAGAAAGGGCTATCCTATTTCTATCCCAAGCGAGTAGTTGTAGCTGACGGTATCCATACCGAAACCCTCAAATTGTAGATCTTTTATAATAACTTTTATTCTTCTCTAATGTGTGATTTTTTATTGTTTTGTCTTTGTGAATTTTTATAATTATGCTTTAAACTTTATACCAATTTAATGTAAATGTTCGAGTGATTTTGTATTTTGATGTGCATAATTCATACTATGTCTGTTATTTATAACTTTTTCAATTCAATTTTTTTTAAAAAAGCTGTCATTTTTAACCAATCAGAAGAGAGTATTTAGAAATTATTGAGAAAACGGCGTAAAAATGTACAAAAATCTCAACACTTTTTCAAAAAATACCCCTAATCTTAATATATGTCAGCGGATATAAATAATCTTACAACATGTCGACCGCTATAACTAATCTTCATACATGTCGACCAATATAACTAATCTTAATACATGTCGACCGCTATAACTAATCTTAATACATGTCGACCGCTATAACTAATCTTAATACATGTCGACCGCTATAACTAATCTTAATACATGTCGACCGCTATAACTAATCTTAATACATGTCGACCGCTATAACTAATCTTAATACATGTTGGCCGCTATAACTAATCTTAATACATGTCGACCGCTATAACTAATCTTAATACATGTCGACCGCTATAACTAATCTTAATACATGTCGACCGCTATGACTAATCTTAATACATGGCGGCTATACACAATCTTAATACATGGATATTCTATTCCTAATCTTAATACATTGAGATCCTATTCCTAATCTTAATACATGGAGATTCTATTCCTAATCCTAATACATGCAGATTCTATTCCTAATCTTAATACATGGAGATTCTATTCCTAATCTTAATACATGCAACCTATACCTAATCTTAATACATTGAGACCGCTATACCTAATCTTAAAACATGCAAATCCTAAAAAGGGGGTGGGGACCCCATTTCTTGGAAAAGGCCGCTATAACCAATCTTAATAAATGTCCCCCCCGGGGACTATCACTCACTCTATTACTACTTCATTGAACTCGGAACTTGAAAAAAAAGAGAAAATATAGAAAAAAACTAATTTTGTCAAATAATTGGAAAAATTCGTGATAGTAAAATGTAGTAAACCACGCAATTAACCCCAGCACTTAGGCAGTAACCTATTATCAAACCCCAGAGGAGGTTGCTCATTCCTCCCTGCGGCCGGAGAAACGAGAAATATTTTTTAAACAAACTTGAAAATAGCAGAAAAATTCAGTTAGATTCAAAAACTATACTTAATTCGGCTTCTAATCTGAAAGCTAATACGCTTAATACCAATGTCAGCTAGCAAGCACTCTAATGAACTTTGATAACCCATTGCACTATGATTTAATGACCGGGCTTTATCAGTTTATCACATCCCTTTTGATTATGATCTTTTGTCATCGACCTTGTTCACTACATTGCGTAAATTAATGCGTAAAAGAAAATGAAACAACTTCAGTTGAAACAGTGAGTGAAGTAAATCAGAAGTCAAACGTGAAAAGCGTGACTTTTGTAAAACAAAAAACATGATCAAAAGGTAAAGCGAATTTAAAAAACCTAGCAGGACAAGTCCTGACGTACAATTCAAAAAATTGTCAATAAATGAACATAGACTAGACCTAAAATTGACTATGAGTGAATTGGAAAAACGATTTAAAAAAATCAGATAAAAAAAATTGAAAAAAAAAACTAATAATCAAGGTCAAAACGCCGCATTTGAGCAAAAAACCACTAGCGAGAAAGTGAAATTTGGTTCAAACAAAAAACTAGTGATAGAACAATGAATGGATTGGGAAAACCATTTTAAAAAAAACCGATCCCGAAAATCGAAAAAACAGAAAAAAAAATCAAAGTGAAATTACTGTATGTGAACAAAAAATCATTAGCGAGAAAGCGAATTTTTGTTCAAACACCGGTTTTTCAATCTATTTTTAAAATAGAGCAACAAAATTTCACGCCAGAAAACCACTCATTTTTTTGCTCCACTTCCTGTTTCGGCTTGAGCAAAATCACTAATCCAATTTCATGCAAATGTGTGATCAGATCGTAAAATAAGAGAGTGCTTCAAAACAATTCAATTTCTTTAATTTGTAAAAAGAAGAGCGCCTAAATAATGGCCGTTGAGATGCTGACGGCAGCTATTAAACATGATAGTACATATCAAAATCTTTAAACAGAGCCCAAAAGAAACTATAAGGGAGTAAACTATAAGTCCAAAAAAAAAGAAAACTCGCTTGACTCGAAAATTCAGTAATTGTTTTCAAAAACAGGTAGTCTCATTAAACAAGTTCTTAATAACAACTGCTACGACTTGACGACGTTAACGATAACTAATTTAGCGTTTTATGCAACCGATGATACTTGTGCTCGATGACATTAAAATATTTTAATTAAAACAATGAAGCTCAAGACTTAAATTGAAACAATTTATTCGTTTAATTGAAACCTCTTTGGAGGTAATAGTTTATATTGATAATAATTCAGATTGTGTGATATGACAACGAAACAATGACACAACAAATTTCAGAAAACCACTTATAGGTTTTTGAAGTTATATAGCTTCAAAGTCAAAAAAATATTATTTAGGGACTCCAATAATTACTTAGATTCATTTTTGCTTCCGTAGCAAAGGATGAGAACGGCCATTAATGAGACACTGTGACAAAACAAAAAGAACTACAAAAACTGCATTACATTTTTTCTTTTAAGCCACTGGATGAACAAATGAGATCCGTCAAAAATGGAGACTAAAAAGAGTTTCTAAAACTACAAAACGGGCAAAACTAAAAAGATTTTTTGAGGACATGGTTGAGATAATCAGAAAAAAATATAAGTCAAGCTGCAGCACGTAAAAAATATTTCTTTCAGTTACAGAACGTATAATCAAACACCAATTTCTAAGTCCACTCAAAAATGTTTCGCTTCCTTTACTAGAACAGCGTGCTTAAAATCACAACTTTAATTCTGAAACTAAATTGCTGAAAAAATTAAACACGTCCAAAAAGCAGAAGGAAATACTCTGCAAAAAAACTCAAAGTTGTCTTAAGGGTTCTATTTGAAGCAAAGTTAAGTTAGATTCTGAAAGTTATACAAATCATTTTCAAATCTGAGGGCTATTCAGCTTAAAACTGTTACCAGCTATTAATAGTTCTGCTGAAATTTGATAACCTAATGAAATAAGATTTAACGACCAGGTATTATCGCTTTATCCTGTTTATTTCAATTTTGACCTTTTCACCTTGAACGTAACAACTAAATTGCTAAATATATTTGAAAGAATTCTAAATTCCATTCAGCTAAAACAACAAGTGGCGTAATTCAAGTGCCAAACGCGAAAGTTGGGATTATGTAAAAACAAAAAAACGTGATAGAAAGATACAAAAAATAAACAAACATGGCAGGACAAGTCCTAAAAAGTAGTCCAATATATTTATTTCACTCCAAATCTGATGATCAACATTTTTAAAGCAACATCGAAATAAGACAGATAACATATGTTTACAAAAATGAATCTACGTTTCCTTAGAACGACTACCTTGTGGGAATCACTGACAAACAAATCAAAAAGAGGCAAAAACTAAAGAACTAAAAATTGGAATATCTTTGACAATTAGTGATGTCAAAGCATGAGGACCTAATAACTTCATGCCAAAAACTTCAACTACTGTATATTTTTTAAAATGATAAGTCATAAAACACCTTCTAATGGCAATTCTAATGGCCGCAAAGGGGATATTAAAATTAAGAAGTATGACTCAACATTCAGAAAACAAAAGTATCCCAGTCAATGAAAATGTTAGCTGAACTTGAAGTAAAAAATGACCGAAATTACGCCACAGCGGAAGGCCAATAAGAACCGTTCATTTTGAGACTAAGCGATAAAAACATTGAAACATATCCGAAAACATACAAAACATACATCATTGGGTGAATTGCTCTCAAACAACCGCGGCGAGCGGCAACAGCAACTTGCGGCTTACGGATGCTAGCATTAACGAAAAATCGCATAGATACGACCACAGTACTAATGTAATTACAACAAAATTTGATAGAGCATTTAACAATAAAAACATGCATTAATGAATAAATCAATTTTTATTCCTTGAAAAGAAGTTGTGGAAATCATAAAAACGACTCCTTTAAACTCGAAGGACTAATTAGATTTTTCAACTATTTCTCATTAGCAACCGTTGCAACCTGTCATTAATGAGGCTAAATAATAAAGCAACAAAAATACACAAAATTTTTCAGAAAAAAAACTGAAAATCATGGAAACACTTTTTTGAAACAAGTAGGGTAAAATTCACAGAAAACAACAGCTGCGGACTGAAACAAATATTTCATTTAGCTAAATCTTCACTACCAAATTGACCGTTACTTCTTAATTTAATACACTCTAAAAAAGACGCTCCACCAATAATCCTCTTCGAGTCGTAAAACGACAACGCAACAATACAATTCAAGTGCTTATGGTTGCAAAAATAATAGGAACAGCGCAATACAGCTGTGCTCAGAGTACAGCTTCCCAGCTACAAACATACCCGGCAGATTGCCGGAAAATAACCGCCGTGGATTCCAATAAGCATGATTGGGATTGAAAGAATAGAAGATATTAAAAAAAAATTGTACAAAAACATTTTTTAAGTCCGATTTATTTTGATGACACATCGTAGTTGAACATACTTCTGTTTCTTAGAGAGAGGATACAGGGGCTACTGTCAATACCAATAAGAAATAGAGATGGGAGCTAAGATTTATAGGGACGACGTTCAAATAGCGGGCATCTTAAATTGGGCTTTATGGGTTTATCCCGTTTCTATTTCTGACTTCACTTTTTTATACTGACTCTGTTCATTTTGAGTTGCTTTGCTGAGCAACTGATGTTCAAAATCACTTTTATCAGAATGCGAGAAGAGAGAAACTAGCCTAGAGAAGTCAAAAAGATATTACGTAAAATGTTGAAAAAGCGGCAAAATGAGGTAAAGCGAAACCTTTTTTTGTTCGACGAAGTAAAAAAACATAGCAGGACAAGTCCTGACGTACAATTCAAAGAATCTTCATTGATTAAACAGAAAAACTAGACCTAGAATGGACTATGAGTGAACTGAGAAAACCATTTAAAAAAAAATCAGATAAAAAACCAGAAAAAAAACAGAAAATCAATGTCAAAATTCCGCATGTGAACAAAAAACCACTAGCGAGAAAGAAAATTTTAATTCAAACAAAAATCTAGGCCTTGAATGAGCTGTGAAAAGATTGGGAAAACCATTTAGAAAAAAAATCCGATCCAAAAAATCGAAAAAACAGTAAAAATCAGAGTGAAATTGCCGCATGTGAACAAAAAACCACTACCGAGAAACCGAATTTTTGTTCAAACGCCGTTTTCTCACTCTACTTTAACATTAGAGCGAAAAAAATTCACGCCGCAAGCCCACTCGCTTTTTCGCTCCATTTCCTGTTTCGGCGTGACCAAAATCACTACTCCAATTTGACTTCAAAAATCATGAAAATGTGTGAACAGATCTTAAAAAAAAAGACAGCGCCCCAATACAATTCAAATTCTTTGAATTGTAAAAAACATAGCAGGACATGTCCTGAAGTACAATTCAAAGAATTTTCATTGACTAAAACACAAAAATAGACCTAGAATGGACTATGAATGGATTTGGAAAACCACTTAGAAAAAAATCCAATCAAGAAAATCGAAAAAACAGTAAAAATTAAAGTGAAATTGCCGCATGTGAACAAAAAAGCACAAGCGAGAAAGCGAAAGTTTGTTCAAACGCCGTTATCTCACTCTACTTTAAAATTAGAGCGAAAAAATTTCACGCCGCAAAACCACTCGCTTTTTCGCTCCACTTCCTGTTTCAGCGTGACCAAAATCACTACTCCAATTTGACTTCAAAAATCATGAAAATGTGTGAACAGATAAAAAAAAACAGCGCCCCCAATACAATTCAAATTCTTTGAATTAAAAAAACATAGCAGGACAAGTCCTGACGCACAATTCAAAGAATTTTCATTGACTAAACAGAAAACTAGACCTTGAACGGACTATGAATGGACTGGGAAAACCATTTAGAAAAAAATCCGATTCAAAAACTCGAAAAAACAGTAAAAATCAAAGTGAAATTGCCGCATGTGAACAAAAAACCACTAGCGAGAAAGCGAATTTTTGTTCAAACACCGTTTTCTCACTCTACTTTAAATTTAGAGCGAAAAAATTTCACGCCGCAAAAGCACTCGCTTTTTCGCTCCACTTCCTGTTTCGGCGTGACCAAAATCACCACTCCAATTTGACTTCACAAATCATGAAAATGTGTGAACAGATCTTAAAAAAAAGACAGCGCCCCACTACAATTCAAATTCTTTGAATTGTAAAAAAAATAGGAGCGCTATAATAGCCGGCTGAGAAGATGAGGGCGGCTATTAATAACTTAAATCACTTGCTTTTTTATTTATTATATTATAATTCGTCTTTATGTTGCAAGTCCTGTAATGGATCAGGTAATGCAGTTTCATTAAAACAGCTCACCTCTTCTGTGTGCTGTGATAAGTTGGAGTCGGATGCACCCCCCACAGACTCCTGTTCTTCCTGATCTTTTCCCTGAGCAGTCCTGTAGTTCCTGTTCCTCTCTCTCCCTATAATCCGCTGTCCTCGTCTGCCACCTCCCCACTTCTGGGACAGTGTAGGCACTTGAGGATCATCTGAGTAGTGGAACAGTGTGAGGTTCTATAATAATACCAGGCAGGACATCAACAATAAAAGCAATGAATGGTAGAAGCTCAATTCAATTTGCAGAATACTCGAACGCATAATCAAAATAGACCAATTTCAGAACCTCTCAATTAACTATAAGGACAACTGATTTTGTCGCGACATTCTTTTTAACCTATCTTTATGATTGAAGAACTAACCGGCTTAATTTGATATAAAAAAGACACGTTGACAACACTTAGAATAACTTATATTAACGGAATTATGCTACAAAGTGATAAACAAATAACAAGTTCATTAACTTTATCTAAGTGTTGAATGGACTAAAAACAAATGAACTGGCATCAGTTCTTCGTAGGAGATTAAGACAATCTGAGTGGGGGGACCAGCTGCGTAAGGGTGGATGGTGGTAGGTCTTCTGGATTCAACAGTGATAAGTCTTGTAAGACTATAAGAGAAACAAGGAGGCTCGGTTATGTGCGTACGCACATAATGTTCCGAGCCCGCTCTTCCACATTATTGACTTAATTGGCTACCAAATGATGAAGAGATGGAAAACTTTCAAAAAGATACACATGGTTCAATAAACAACCAATGAATACGATAATGCCACGCTAGAGGGCCGATGAAAGTTGTTGATAATAGGACTACTAGAAAGGGCAATAATAAAAATCAAACAACAAACATCATTTACGACCAAAACTCTAATAAAATCTATAATAAAATACAACCAAATCTAAAATAAAAAAATCATTAAAAAAAACAAAATCGCATCAGATAAAAACCAAAACAATTTAACCGGCACTTTATTAGAAAAGATATGGGACCTATCCCCAATGCGACTGGTAACAGGTAGACAAAAAAGAGCAAATAGGTGCGAAGTTCAAAATTTTTTTTACATTTTTGAAATTACTTAATTTTAGTTATTATTGTCGTTAGATATCAACTGAAACCACTAAAATGTTCACTAAAATACTAAAATGCACAATTTAAATCTACATAGGAAGCAATTCAGATATGTCATTATGCAATGTTCGATGGCGCAAAAATTCAAAGCCAATGGGACCAACGGTTATTGTTATTGTTTTTTTAAAAAAAAACAAAGCTCCTTTGAAATGTACAAATAAATAAAAATCTAACAACTTATGAAATCATGTGGTTACAATAGTAACAAAGCCGAGAAACAAATGTTTGAAGCTAAAACCGTTAAGAGATGTAGCTCACTGGAAACGGGTTGCGACCTGTGTTTACAGAGACTGATCTACAAATCGATCGAAAAGCTATTTAAAAAAAACAAAGCTCAAAAAACCAAAATTATTTCAGAAAACAGATGTTTTCAAATGTCACAAGAGACTTAGGATTACAACAAAAAGCTCCGGTTCGAATTTCAACAAATTAGGAGGCCAATTGGACCGGTTAATAATGAGACAAAGTAACGAGCCCACACAAAAAAAAAACAAAATCAAAAAGAAGCCAAAGCTTTAAACAATTTTACAACATGACATTGTTTTAGGCACTATAATGATAAGATGTTACCTGTAAGAACTTTAAATTGTCATTTTCCCTTCATCTTAATACCAACGAGTCTTCCTTATAAAAGGACTAATCAGACATGCCAACAAAAGAAACCCAAAAAAATGAACAGTACGAACAGTTTTTTATGAAACTATATGGTCGAAGCAATCAGTCACAAAGCACAGCCAAGCGCGGAAAAAATGTTCGAATCAACAAAAGCAATTGAGACTCCCAATGAGTGAGATTGAGTCACATGGTGTCGAAAATAAAAGCAAAAAAGAGACAGATGAAACAATTTTTTTATTAATTTAATTTGAAATTCGTTAAAACAAACAGCTATAAATTGAAACATCTAACTCGATTATGTTATACGTCTTAGGGAAGCAATTAAAAACTATCGTTATCGGGTATATGGCGTACAACAACGAAAAGAAAGACAAACTTAGGCAAAATCAAAACCCAAAAACTTTTGCGACAGCCCAAATTTGAACAGTGTCACAGCCCAAAAAGCAATTCAACATAAACATTTAACGTATTCAGATACGCCTTTTTCCAACGTTGTGCATTTTCTTTGCAATTCCTTTCTTTAATTGGAGTTGTCAATAAAAAAAATGTAAAAAGCAATTCAACAAAAACAATTTACATATTCAGATACGACTTTTTCCAGCGTTGTGCTTTTTCGCTGCAATGCGTTTCTTTAATTGGAGTTGTCAATAATGTGACATTTTGACATGGAAACAAAATGAACTCATAAAACATGCAATTATGATAAAAAATAAAAGAAAAATAGAAAACGCGTAGTACCAAACTAAAGAAACCTTTAGTTGAATATGAAATCGTTACCGACATTAAATTATACACCAAAGGAAGTCCGTTTCCGCCTGTTTCTACTGAGACTGCGCCCGAAAATGAGAGAAATAAGAAGAAAAAGGGGCAAAGTTGAACAATTCAACGATATATTATCGAAAAAAATTTTACTCAAAGTCTTAACAGACATTAGATAACAACTGAAAAAAAGGTTTAGACTCTTCAATATCTTATCAAAAATAACTGGATCTATGATTGGGGACGCTAAGTCATTGAACTACAAACATCAAGAGAAACAAAAACAAAACGCAAGAAGTCCATAAAATTTTTACGAAAACAATTGATCAGAGCCATAAAAATAGTGAGCTTAATTCCAAAACCAGAATAAAATCTCATTGAGTTACGCTTTTTGCAAACAGTATCTGTCATTAATTGAGCCCTACTTAAAAAATGTGTCCGTATTTTACAAAAACATTTACATAGCGGAAACTTTTTGAAAAAAAAAAGGTCGTGCCGAATTATAATATAAAAATTTTTTATCATAAGGACTCATGGTGGGATCAAGATCAGCCCAGATATTGCTGAGCGTCTAACAAAACACTCAATTGATAAAAACGTTTGCAAAATAGATCAATTCTATACATATCTTCAGTTTGTCAAAAACAAAAAGTGCATTTTGTATAATTATCGACTCTAAATTTGCAAAAAAATTGGCAAAATTATAATTCCAGAGGACTCTTAATACCAGCGGGAGTACAACTAGCTCTTTTTTGAGATTGGAAAGAATATGGACGCAGTTTAAAGGTGTGTACTTCCCTTAAATTCAGAGCATATGGGCTAAAAGAGCCATTTTTACGACGAAAAAAGTCTGAATTTGGAAAAATTTAGCATAAATTCTAGCCAAGAAAAACTCGGATCCAACAATTCAGCAGCCATCTTCTATCTTTAGAGATAAAATTAATTGCACTACAATTAATTGTTTAAAAATATTTTAGCAGTATTAAAGGAAATTTGGTCAAAATTGACGAAAATTTGAACAAAAATGTGAAAAAAAAACTGATGAATTACGTCTAATATTAACAAACTTTAGAGCTCTATAACTGCCTGTAAAAAGCAAAATTTGAAAAATTTTTTTCAATTCCATATTTTATGCTGGACAGGTTTTCTAATGATACCACTCACAACTCTGCGATTATTATATCGATCGGCCAAAATTGACTGAATAAAAAAACCCATTTGTGTATGTAGTTTCTCCCCCCGGAACAATGATCTTGGGTCGGAACAATGATCTTCGAATTAGCATCAACAGCTCATCCATTTCAACAGCTTATCCCTTTCCCAAGCAATAAACTTTCAAGGAAAGTCGTTGGCCGATAGAATGCACAACGACGGTTACAACAAATGCACAAGAACGACTTCAAAAGTTGCTACAAATGTCGTTTGAGAGCAATTAAACTTAGTTGGTAGATTACCGGAAAATAGAGGAGATCTCAACTGTTGAGATCCATGGAAAAAGTGTACTTCAAAACAGATTCCGATTTCAAATAAAACACATTTTTCAATCAAGCTTTAAACAATAATGCTCTTGAAGCAAAATTAGGCTTTTATTATCAAGCTTGGGAGATCTCTATTGGCGTTCATTTATAGTTTCATTCCCATCTTAGATTTCATAGGTAAAACCTAGCCGGCAGATTGCCGGAAAATATCCGCCGTTGACGCGCTAGACGCACATCGCGATTGACAAAAAAAATAAAGAATGAAATTGACATTGTTTTTTTTTCCTAAAATTAAAAAAATTGTTCTAATTCAGAGTGCAGTTTCAGTTAGACCAGGCCTCAATCTGTTAAAGAAAATCAACAATAAAGTTATGCTCGATCACCAATTTTGAAAGTTGATCAAGCAACAAGTCATTATGTCATACTTTTTCAAGCGTCCCCTTTTTTTTCAAGATTTCACCTTTCATATCACACTAGACTTTGAACTTAATCAGTCTTTCGCTCAATTTTCACAGGTGTCTCGAAGAGTTCAATCTCTGCGATTCATTCAGTCCTACAATAATATCAAGGAATTCAGAAAAAATTTTTGGGTTGAATGATTATTCAATTGTTGGACTGATTCGCTGCACGAGAATTGCAATAATACTATAAATTTTAATTGAGTTCTATCTTTGAGTTTTGAAGACCAAAATTATAATATAAAATTTTTTTATCATAAGGATTCATGATGAGACCAAGATCAGCCCAGATATTGCTGAGCGTCTAACAAAACACTCAATTGATGAAACGGTTGCAAAATAGATCAATTCTAAACAATTTTTCAGTTTGTCAAAAATAAAAAGTGCATTTTGTATAATTAACGACTCTAAATTTGCAAAAAATTGGCAAAAATATAATTCCAGAGAACTCTTAATACCAGCGGGAGTACAACTAGCTCTTTTTTGAGATTAGGAAAAAGATGACCGCAATTTAAAGGTGTGTAATTCCCTTAAATTTAGATCATATGGGCTAAAAAAGCCATTTTTACGACGAAAAAAGTCCGAATTTCAAAAAATTTAGCAAAAATTCTAGCCAAGAGAAACTCGGATCCAACAATTCAGCAGCCATCCTCTATCTTTAGAGATAAAATTAGTTGCACTACAATTAACTATTTTTAAATATTTTAGCAATATTGAAGGAAATTTGGTCAAAATTGACGAAAATTTGGTCAAAAATGTGAAAAAAACAGATGAATTACGTCTAATATTAACAAACTTTAGAGCTCTATAAATGCCTGTAAAAAGCAAAAATTGAAACAATTTTTTCAATTCCATATTTTACGCTGGACAGGCTTTCTAATGATACCAATCACAACTCTGCGATTATTATATCGATCGGCCAAAATTGACTGAACAAAAAAACCCATTTGTGTTTCTCCCCCCTCAGAGAGGGGTCGGAACAATGATCTTCGAATTAGCATCAACAGCTCATCCCTTTCAACAACTTAACCCTTTCCCAAGCGATAAACTTTCAGGGAAAGTCGGTGGCCGATAGAATGCACAACGACGGTTACAACAAATGCACAAGAACGACTTCAAAAGTTGCTACAAATGTCGTTTGAGAGCAATTAAACTTAGTTGGTAGATTACCGGAAAATAGAGGAGATCTCGACTGTTGAGATCCACGGAAAAAGTGTATTTAAAAACAGATTCCGATTTCAAATAAAACACTTTTTTCAATCAAGCTTTAAACAATAATGCTCTTGAGGCAAAATTAGGCTTTTATTATCAAGCTTGGGAGATCTCTATTGGCGTTCATTTATAGTTTCATTCCCATCTTAGATTTCATAGGTAAAACCTAGCCGGCAGATTGCCGGAAAATATCCGCCGTTGACGCGCTAGACGCACATCGCGATTGACAAAAAAAATAAAGAATGAAATTGACATTGTTTTTTTTCCTAAAATTAAAAAAATTGTTCTAATTCAGAGTGCAGTTTCAGTTAGACCAGGCCTCAATCTGTTAAAGAAAATCAACAATAAAGTTATGCTCGATCACCAATTTTGAAAGTTGATCAAGCAACAAGTCATTATGTCATACTTTTTCAAGCGTCCCCTTTTTTTCAAGATTTCACCTTTCATATCACACTAGGCTTTGAACTTAATCAGTTTTTCGCTCAATTTTCACAGGTGTCTCGAAGAGTTCAATCTCTGCGATTCATTCAGTCCTACAATAATATCAAGGAATTCAGAAAAAAAATATTTGGGTTGAACGATTATTCAATTGTTGGACTGATTCGCTGCACGAGAATTGCAATAATACTATAAATTTTAATTGAGTTCTATCTTTGAGTTTTGAAGAGCAAAATTATAATATAAAATTTTTTTATCATAAGGATTCATGATGAGACCAAGATCAGCCCAGATATTGCTGAGCGTCTAACAAAACACTCAATTGATGAAACGGTTGCAAAATAGATCAATTCTAAACAATTTTTCAGTTTGTCAAAAATAAAAAGTGCATTTTGTATAATTAACGACTCTAAATTTGCAAAAAATTGGCAAAAATATAATTCCAGAGAACTCTTAATACCAGCGGGAGTACAACTAGCTCTTTTTTGAGATTAGGAAAAATATGACCGCAATTTAAAGGTGTGTAATTCCCTTAAATTTAGATCATATGGGCTAAAAAAGCCATTTTTACGACGAAAAAAGTCCGAATTTTAAAAAATTTAGCAAAAATTCTAGCCAAGAGAAACTCGGATCCAACAATTCAGCAGCCATCCTCTATCTTTAGAGATAAAATTAGTTGCACTACAATTAACTATTTTTAAATATTTTAGCAATATTGAAGGAAATTTGGTCAAAATTGACGAAAATTTGGTCAAAAATGTGAAAAAAACAGATGAATTACGTCTAATATTAACAAACTTTAGAGCTCTATAAATGCCTGTAAAAAGCAAAAATTGAAACAATTTTTTCAATTCCATATTTTACGCTGGACAGGCTTTCTAATGATACCAATCACAACTCTGCGATTATTATATCGATCGGCCAAAATTGACTGAACAAAAAAACCCATTTGTGTTTCTCCCCCCTCAGAGAGGGGTCGGAACAATGATCTTCGAATTAGCATCAACAGCTCATCCCTTTCAACAACTTAACCCTTTCCCAAGCGATAAACTTTCAGGGAAAGTCGGTGGCCGATAGAATGCACAACGACGGTTACAACAAATGCACAAGAACGACTTCAAAAGTTGCTACAAATGTCGTTTGAGAGCAATTAAACTTAGTTGGTAGATTACCGGAAAATAGAGGAGATCTCGACTGTTGAGATCCACGGAAAAAGTGTATTTAAAAACAGATTCCGATTTCAAATAAAACACTTTTTTCAATCAAGCTTTAAACAATAATGCTCTTGAGGCAAAATTAGGCTTTTATTATCAAGCTTGGGAGATCTCTATTGGCGTTCATTTATAGTTTCATTCCCATCTTAGATTTCATAGGTAAAACCTAGCCGGCAGATTGCCGGAAAATATCCGCCGTTGACGCGCTAGACGCACATCGCGATTGACAAAAAAAATAAAGAATGAAATTGACATTGTTTTTTTTCCTAAAATTAAAAAAATTGTTCTAATTCAGAGTGCAGTTTCAGTTAGACCAGGCCTCAATCTGTTAAAGAAAATCAACAATAAAGTTATGCTCGATCACCAATTTTGAAAGTTGATCAAGCAACAAGTCATTATGTCATACTTTTTCAAGCGTCCCCTTTTTTTCAAGATTTCACCTTTCATATCACACTAGGCTTTGAACTTAATCAGTTTTTCGCTCAATTTTCACAGGTGTCTCGAAGAGTTCAATCTCTGCGATTCATTCAGTCCTACAATAATATCAAGGAATTCAGAAAAAAAATATTTGGGTTGAACGATTATTCAATTGTTGGACTGATTCGCTGCACGAGAATTGCAATAATACTATAAATTTTAATTGAGTTCTATCTTTGAGATTTGAACAACAAAATTGGGATCTAAATAAGTTAGATTACAGTTCTTGGAAGCCTTCGGCATTTCGAGCTCAGCCTCGGGCGCAAGCGCCCTCGGCTTTGAGCTCTAATTGCCTTAGGCTTTCCAGAACACTCTAACATATACTTATTAACCTATGCTTACTTCAGCTTCTAAACTGAAGGGTTTTAAGTTTAATACTAATATCAGCTATCAATCACTCTAATTAACTTTGATAACCTATTGAAAAATGACTTAATGACCGGGTTTTATCGGTTTATCCTGTTTCTTTTGATTTGGCTCTTTAACATTGACCATATTCACTACATTGCGTAATTCAATGCGCGAAAGAAATTAAAACACATTCAGTTAAAACAGTGAGTGAAATCAGTCAGAAGTCAAATGTGAAAATCGCGACTGATGTAAAACGAAAAACGTGATCAAAAGGTAAAGCGATTTTAAAAAAGAGCGCCTAAATAATAGCCGTTTGAGAGGCTGACAGCGGCTATTAATAATATCTTTACTAAGTAAGCTAATTCATATAGGAGCAAAAACTTATGACCCAAAACAGCGAAACGGCTCACCCTAAATCAATGCAGTAAAAGGCGACGTCACGCGCGCAAATATACCTGTTGCGTGATAGAAGTCACAGACAAATCGCTTCTTGACTTCTTGGTCAAATGGTGATAACAAAAATGAAGACGACAACGCATTAAAAAACAAGAGCAAAAACATTAATAGGCACAAATCGCTTCGCGGCTGTTCAAAACAAATTCTTAGGCAGACAAATTTTTTAAGCGAGTCATCTGTGTGAAGGAAAAAAAGTAGTTATCAATATCGAAGAGAAACCAAAACCAAAAGTAGATAAAACCTGACAGCAACAATTGTTCATAAGAAACATAGCTGGCAGATTGCCGAAAAACAGCCGCAATAGCTTTGTAGATCTGCAGTATCAAATAGATAGTAAAAGAAACAGACCAAAAAATTTGTCTTTATTAAATGCCGAGATGCTATATTTTTTATTAAGAATTTGTTTATACTAATGCTACTTCTATTCACTGCTCTCAAATAACATTCAATTAGAGTGACACACACTCAATTGACCTTAACTCTTTGAATAAAAGTGAAGAAAAGTCAATTTTAGAGTGAGGAAGTCATTTTTGAGAGTGAGGTAAATATTCGCTCCAATAAGAGTGAAAATGACGTGACACGCAATTTAGTTGAATTGCATTAACGAATGAACAAAAAGCAGATTTGGAGTGATTGTGACGTCATATGGTCCTAACAAAAATTTTGACGACGAACTAAAAAAACCAAGAGTCGCTTCGCGGCTATTAAACACACCAAGTGCAAAAACCAAGTGCTACTTCGCCAAGTGCAAAAAAGTCAAAAATTTAGGTAAAAAATTCCCTTGTGCATTTTATTTTTCGTTTAAACACACAAGCATAACAGACTCATTTAAAACCAAAAAATTGCTCTCAAACAAACGGATAATGGGTTCCATTTCGAGAGTTTAGTGTCATAACGGGACCATTACAATAATTTGAATAGAAACGTTTCAGTATCAAATTGCCACGAATCGAGTTCAATTTCTAAGCTTGAAAACGAGAAAGCAAGAGATCAGCTGAGAAACTCAAGATTTCTCAGGAAAAAGACAAACCAGTCTGGTAGAAGTTTTGCCGATATGAAACATTAAACAGTTAAAATTTTAATAACTGCAAGAGTTTTGAATCAAGAAAAGTTTTTGTTAATGAACGAAATTCATTAAAAAATAAAACCGCCCTAGTCCAAAAAAAATCATTTAAATTTTGCGTTTCATGGTTATTTGTTTTAAAACTCCAAAAAATTTAAGCGGCCATTCTGAATTTTTTAACTGTTCTGGGTCACTGCAATTTAAAGGCGGAATTTCAAAACCATTTTCTTCTGGATAGGTTCCATTATTCAAAAATAACCCTGTCTCAGTCAATAGACACTATTCAGCGCAACGTGATTCAGTGTTCTTGAACTCACTTCCTTTTCAAGGCTATCGCAGAATATGTCATGATACCAACAAAAACAGTTTTTATCCCTCCTTTTACAGCATAACGTAATTCTGCTAAATTCAAATTGACTCATTTAATGATATTGGAAATTACTTACCAATATCGGTTTCATTTGCCTTAATTGCTTTAATCTTATCTTTTCATTTACCCCTTAATTGCCTTAATCCCCAAATGGCCTGGATTTCATATACATAGTACATACGAAAAACATTGAAACTTCTCTTATATGGTAAAAATTATTCAAAGGCTGCAAAGCTAAATCCAATTTTAAATGCCCTCTCCCATGTAAAAAGATTTCAAAACGAAGTGCAGTTGACTAATTAGAGTAAAATCACTCGCCTCTTAAATGTACCAATTCGACCCTGGTTATGTAATTTTAAGAGGCTTCCGTCATTTTTTGGAACACAATTGGTGGTAAATTTTGTGACAACAGGTGGCAAACGTACCTCTTTGAGAAAGAAGCTCTTCAGTTCTGGCCTATTGAACAGCTTGTTATCTGAAATACAACAATGATTTATGTAACTACTCGTCAAACACGGTGGCATGCCGGGTCGTCACAAATTGTGCTTATAGAACTTCCTTCTCATAGAATATGAACTTCATTCATCACAAAATTCATGAGATTCTAGAATTGCGTCTGTTGTAAATGATGTTTTATGACTCAAATAGTTACCTTTCACTGACATGGACTTTCCCAATGAAAAATCGAACTTCTCATTTCACTTTTCGAATCCAAATTTTTCCAAAACTAATAGTTTTTCCGCAATTTGTAGAAAAAAAAGCTTCATTTCTTAAGCTCTTTCCACTTTCAACTAAGAAATTGTAATTTTATAACTTTAAATTATGAGGTAGTGTTCTTAGCGGATACTTACACTCGCATTGGCCCAGTCTTTTCCGACTCCAGTCCTTGTGCAGACCAGCCACCAGGTCATAGTTGTGCACTTTGTCCAGTCGACTAAACAGTTGAACAGACGTACTTTAACTTAATGGTTTTTTTTACACTTCGCCAAAGACATAGAAGGAAATGCTACTTGTATCATAGCTAAGTTATATTCATAGCGAACTCATAATTCAGAGACCCTAGACTAGAACTAGACTTATGAAAAGACCGAAATAGTCTATTAGAGGGGGTCAAGATTGGTCAAAATTACATAGTCGAGCTTCTTAGTTGAGTTCCAGCAAAGGTTAAGAATTTTTGGTCCGAGCCTGGTATTTTCATGGGTCGAGAAAACGTCATAAATCTTCTTTCCTGCAAAAGTCATAAGTTTGGAGAAAACAAATTTTTCTTTTACTTCCGCACACAGTGAAGCAGCAATGGAGCAGACTTAAAACACAGTTGGAAAATTGCAAAAAGTCTTAATTTTGCAACTCTTTTAAGATAAAGCAGTTATCGCAGCTGGATTAAATTGACAAATTACTTGATTGAATGGAACTAGGTAGCTTAAATGTAATGATTTTTTTCTCATTAGCCATGATTGAAATGTGGCGTTATCCAGTTGTTTTCTTCCATATTATCATTTGGATCATGAATTATCATTAATTACCTTTTGCACCTTTTGACTGATAAAGCACCTTTTGACTGATGGTTCTTCAGAATCGCTGAAGATGAAGGATGATACATGCTGTCTACCTTTTAAGCAATAATGAGCGACAAAAACGCACATAAAATTTTTAATCAGGTCCCACGGGTCACTGAGGCATGGAATCGCATAGTCAAATGATTATTTTAAATAATTAGTAGTATCAAACATAACCGACTTCCATCGCGCGAATTGCTCTCAAATGACCGCCGACAAGTTGGATTTGGTAAGAGCCAGCTGGGGCCTAGGGATGCTGATGTTCGGTGGGTCAGGCGTTGGGGGGCAGGTGATGGGACGTAGGAACAAAGCGATTGGAGGGGAGGGTTGGGAATTCTTGACGAGAGGGGGGTTCAAATAATCAAACCGCCAGGTGGAGGAGGGTGGACGGGATGTTGGGGGAGTTGATTAAGAACAACCTCTCACATTATGAAATTGTCTCCTCAAAATACTTTTGGTCAATCGCATCCTTAGAGGTTAGCGCGGCTCTAAGAGAGCTACTCACACACTTAATGCCCTCCGGGCTTTACATGATCATCTGGTTTCTGTAGATCGAAAGTCTTAAAGTTTGGACGAAAAAACGGTAAAAAAAACAAGAAGTCGCATTAAAAAGCCACACCCCTATTTTTGAAACTCCTACCATTTAATCCCGATTTGTTCACCACTCTATTAACCACTCTATCATTTCATTCCAATTTTAATCTCTGCTTGATCATGCCTAGCGGGCCATGACCATGCCTCAGCAGCCCGGGGGACTTGATATAAAACTATCACAGCTGAACATGGGATTATGTTATATATTTGATGATGAAAAACATGCCTGCAGTGTCAACTGCCAATTAACGTGGGGATGATAGAGGGGTTAAATGATATGGGGTAAAGATATGCCGGGTTAAATGAATCGGGGTCAAATGAAATAGAACACTAATTAAATTGCTACAAACTTTGTACTCAAGTATACAAGGAGGCTCGGTAATGTGCGAGTGCGCATAAGGTTCCGGCCCCGCTCATCCTTAATTTTGGCATAAGAAAAACCCAAAAATTCAAGTATTTTTCAAAAAAATTGGTGTATGGACGAAAAGATAGCCTACAAAGCAAATAACTCAGTGGAGTCAAAAATAATGCATCAGATTGATGAGATATGCCATAATTAAAGAAAGCCAGTCAAGATAAACAGCAAAATCGAACAACAACAACAAACATTAATTACATCAAAAACTTTGTCCGTTGGAAAAAACAAAACTTAATAACAAAAACACAATAGCGTCAGAAAAAACTGAAACTAAGCAAAATATATTGTAACTCAACAGAAAAGCTATAGGACCAAACCATAATAAGGCTTGATAACAAATAGACAATGAAGAACAAAAACAGTGAAGTTGAAAAATTCGCTTATTTTTTTTTAAAAACAATTAATTTCGTAATTAATTAAGTAAGGAAAACCATTAAAAATATACTAAAATAGGTTTACGAGTACCAATGTTTCTATAGAAGAGATTTAAAAACTGTGGGTATTGAAAATTTTATGCGGTTAAAAAACGAATAAATAGACAACAATTAAACAAATCGATTAAAAGTTGCCAGAATAAGCTTTTGGAAGCCGTAAATCCAATCTTTGGCCCCCAAAAATATGTTCGATTGCACCTTTTTTGAACACCAATAATGCATTATCAGACTTATCATTAATAAAATTAGGTAACAAGTAGACAAAAAAGAAAAAAAGGCAACCTTAAGTAATTTTTTTTCGAAAAAGGAAAATTCCAAAGTCATGAAAACCATTAATTATAAGAAGAAATATTTAAATAGAATTGTTTATCCTACCAAAAAAGCCCTTAAGACCTGCAATTATCCAGAATATGTCTCACGACTACAAAAAGAACGTCAATTATGACAAAAATCAGAAATTATCCTACTTTTTTTTGGTAAAGAAACCAGTGCCGAAGCGAGTAAAGTCATAACGCATCCATTAAAAACATAAGATTATGTGACACCAATCAATCCCCTTTTTACACCTTGCCTTGACACCACTATTTTCATATTTGGCCTGTATATAACGAGACTAGGTAACAAACAGACAATAAATTGAACAAAAATGCGAAGTTAAAAAGTCAGTTTTTTTATTTTGGAAAACAATTGTTTTCAAAGCCATGAAAACTATCAGCTATCTACTAAAATCAGAAAACCAGCTCATCTATTTTTCCATGAAAATCTAATGAAATTGCGTTATTGAACACGAAATTTCATTCGACTAAAAAGACAAAGCAAAAGCGACAGTTAAAGACAAATTTAAAAAATGCAATTGAATTCTTCGAGAAGGTAGTGTCGAAGCCATTAAAACCATAATCTTTATCCTTAAAGATTTTAATATTATCGATTGTGCCTGATTTTGAACGCCAATACAAAGATATATAGAATATCAAAAACGTAATAATGTGACAAAACTAGAAAACGTGAAAAATGGGCAATTACCTAAAAAAAATAGGAAATCTAGTAGCGTCAAAGCCAGAAAACTATAATTTAAGGCATAAAGCCACAGTAGAGATTAAATTTCCAATCATTAGAAAGAAAAAGCACTGATTTTATTCACATTTTCCGGAATTTTTCACTAAAATATTGTTAATTGCTCTTGAACGTAGTTCATAGCAATTATTCTAAACGTGTGTGCCTTTTTTATGAAAAATTTTCGCTTGACGGTTTTGACTTTTCTAGTGACTTTTACGCCCTTAACTTTTTGCGTTTCGCGTTATCTAAGTTTCTCTCTCAATCACAATTTCAAGCAGCTGAACTCAATTGGCGGCAATTCAATACTAAAAGTCAAATCAAAATTGCGCCAAAACTATTGTCATTTTTTACTTTAAATCTTAATAGTGGTATATGTTAACCTCTAATGTGGTTATTTGAAGCCCACTTTAGATTTTCTTAGTCCCATTTAGGCCCCCCCGACTGAAGCAGGCTGCAATTGATTAGAGCTCCCACTAGTCGTTCAAGAGCAATTCTTCCGACGTTTAGTCGGTTATGTTCAGTTTTGCTAAAACGTATTAAAAATTTTTAAAGTGTATTGATTTTATTTTTAAAGACAAAAAAATACTGTCGACTGTTTTTATTTAATTTTTTTGTCAAATATTCTGGCTAAATATTTAAAATTTTTCATCAAAAACAGCACGAAATAAGATTAATTAGTCCACTTTGATTAAATTTGCAGAAAGTGCACACCCAAGCACTGCTAACACAACATTTGGAGACGTCAAAACGGGACTATTTTTGTCAATCTTCATTGAGACTGCTCTGTAATTAATACTTGGCCGTTTTTTGCTAACTTTACTTGTTAATTATCAAAAACGCAGCATTTTTTAAATATTTTAACAAACAAATTATCTATATCTAAAGCATTCGAAAGAAATAGGTGTTCCTAATGGTAGAACAACATTAGCAGGGCTAGTTTTGGACCAATCTTGGACTCTTACAATTTGAAATGTTCTGTTCTTTAATTAATATAAAAAAAAGATCTACTAATTTAATTTTTTAAAAAACCGACTGATTACAATCCGAATTATTTTTGGGTTGTAAGAGTCCAAGATTGGTCCAAAACTAGCCCTGCTAATGTTGTTCTACCATTAGGAACACCTATTTCTTTCGAATGCTTTAGATATAGATAATTTGTTTGTTAAAAAATTTAAAAAATGCTGCGTTTTTGATAATTAACAAGTAAAGTTAGCAAAAAACGGCCAAGTATTAATTACAGAGCAGTCTCAATGGAGATTGACAAAAATAGTCCCGTTTTGACGTCTCCAAATGTTGTGTTAGCAGTGCTTGGGTGTGCACTTTCTGCAAATTTAATCAAAGTGGACTAATTAATCTTATTTCGTGCTGTTTTTGATGAAAAATTTTAAATATTTAGCCAGAATATTTGACAAAAAAATTAAATAAAAACAGTCGACAGTATTTTTTTGTCTTTAAAAATAAAATCAAAACACTTTTAAAATTTTTAATACGTTTTAGCAAAACTGAACATAACCGACTAAACGTCGGAAGAATTGCTCTTGAACGACTAGTGGGAGCTCTAATCAATTGCAGCCTGCTTCAGTCGGGGGGGGGGGGGGGGGGGGGAGCCTAAATGGGACTAAGAAAATCTAAAGTGGGCTTCAAATAACCACATTAGAGGTTAACATATACCACTATTAAGATTTAAAGTAAAAAATGACAATAGTTTTGGCGCAATTTTCATTTGACTTTTAGTATTGAATTGCCGCCAATTGAGTTCAGCTGCTTGAAATTGTGATTGAGAGAGAAACTTAGATAACGCGAAACGCAAAAAGTCAAGGGCGTAAAAGTCACTAGAAAAGTCAAAACCGTCAAGCGAAAACTTTTCATAAAAAAGGCACACACGTTTAGAATAATTGCTATGAACTACGTTCAAGAGCAATTAACAATATTTTAGTGAAAAATTCCGGAAATTGTGAATAAAATCAACGGAATTCACTCTATTTTCTCAAAATGTTTAAAACTCGATAACTCCGTGTAAAAAGAACGAAAATCAGATAAATTTTTTAATTCCATATTCTACGCTGGACGAGCTTTCTAATGATACGTCTTAACTCTTCAAGATGAATATATCGATCGACAAAAATTGTCTGAACAAAAAAACCCATTTGAGTATATAGTTCCTCCCCCCCCCCTCCAGAGGGGTCGGAACAATTAAGAATTAAAATTGGGGTGAAATGATAGAGTGGTGAAATAATCGGGGTGAAATTAAAATTGGTGAAATTATAAAATGGTGAAATTATCGGAGTAAATTAATATGGGGTTAAGTCTTAAGATTAATTAAGTCTATGTCCAGTTTTTAAGCTAAAAGTTAGCAAATATATTGCAATACATTGAACTTCGTCCCCTTTGGATATTCAATAAGATTACGGTTGTCAAGTTCAAGAAGTCACTTCGACTTGGATTTTTTGTTGATATATCTTGGGAGATTGTGTTTTTTCACGAAACTTGTGAGCTGAAAAACTTTTGCTGACCCGGACCGAACTCCAAGTCTATATCAGTACTGTTCAAGTCTAAATCCAAGTCTTATGTTGTTTCCAAGTAGTGAACAAGTCTAAATACAAGTCTTACAAGTCTGGCAAGTCTTCGTCAGGACTTGGATAACACTTGGAAGTTGACTCCCAAGTCAAAACCAACGCCGCCACTTGCCACTTTTTTGCATTAATTTTATGCACTTTTTCAGTGTCTCTGAAAACTGAGACTTGGATTTAGACTGCCAAGAATAAAAAGTAATTTGATCATAGTTCTGAACCAGTAATGAAATCGCACTTGAAATTAGACGGTGAAAAAAACTTTTGCTGGAATAACTTCCAGTCTCGACTAGGGCAGTGCAATTATAGAACGGGTACTGATGAAGTAAATCAAAACTGAAGTATATAATAATTCCTACAGTGTGTCTGCTTTGGGCAGTCCGTATGTCTTGACGATGTGTGCATAGAGACAGACTCTGATGTGGGTGTTGAATTCGTACTTCTCTCCAAAGTAGTTCTCCACCTTCTTCCCCTCCAAACTCATCTCTAATCAATCCACACAATCAAGGAATACAGGTGAAACGAATATTAATACCCTCTGAATGAAAACTAGTAAAAAAAAATCCATTAAGGTTTATTAATTTTGTAGATTTTGTACGCCTCCGCATAGTTTTTTTTTGAAAAGTGGCTTCTTAGTAGCAGTTGAAAAGCACCAAAATTAAAGTAACCCAGCATCGTTTTTTGCGTTGTCTTAAATTTGCTATTAAAATTAGATTGTTCGGACAGCAACAAAACAGCATTCGGAGTTTTCATCGAAAAATTTAGTTTCAAACTTGTTTACATACAATAGTTTTGCTTTTTATTTTAAATGAACTACTTAAATGAGTTTGGAGTACATGATTTTTTAAATGACCTTTTTAAAAATTAGTTTTGTTCTTTAGTCGATTTGCCAAAAATCTTACCGTGTCACATGAATGCAAGGTGTTTCGAAATCTCTCATCAAAAATGCCAAAATATTGCCAAAATTTAGCAAAGTATCAAGTTTCGTTACACCGGATACCTTATTTATTTCGATTCTTTCTTGTTTTCTTGAATGAGTTCAAATACTGTTACGTCAAACCTCCGCATTCATTGTTTGTAAAAGCGTACAAATCGAGTAATTCTGTTTCAAGTTGTTGCTGAAAAGAATTTCTCGAAGTCTCAACAGCTTATAAACAGTTTGAAGAACAGGCCCCGATGAGGAATGATTACAAAGGAATAAACAATTGACGAAATTGTAATAATTGATTAATGCAAATGGCAACAGAACTCTTCTGCTTTTAGCTGTTACTATAGATATGTAATTGAATACGCACAAATAAAGAATAACAGCAACGCAGAAATTTTCACCAAATTTTAACAGCAAACATTACGCAACATGTAACGCATCTATATCACAGTTTCCTCAAAGGCGGTTTACCAAGTAAAGATGTAACATTGTCAGCTACTGATTAAAAAAATTTGCTAGCATCTGAAATGTTAATCAGTTAGTAATTACTCTTTTTCTTAAACAAACTCCAGGCCGTACCGTAATTGTGGCGCTGAAAAATAAATCTGTTCTATACATGTATACAAGTGCCATTATCATCACAGCCAATCTGTGAAATACCAAAGCATTCGAAAATTTATTTTTCATATTTCTTTCTTTCAGTGGTTCGGGTTTCAGCACAGTCGCTTTCCTTTTGTTGTGTTCTGTCTGATAATAATCTGGATAACAAATTTAAGGTCCTCAGAATAAGCACAACTTCTCTTCCTTGTTGATTAAGGAAAAATTCGAAGCTCCTACTCATTGAGAAAAGTAAACGCTCAAATCGCAGTTTAACGAGAAAACTGCCTCATGTTGAAGAGTATTTTACACTTTTCGAATTCTATCAATATCCTTCAGATTCAAATAAAAAAAAAACAAATCACTCGGCAATCGGAAACTGAAAAAAAAGTTCCGAGAAAGAGCCAGTTTACCATGTAAAACTGCGATTTGATTTGACTGCACGTTTAGAAAAAAAACCGTTCAGTTCCATAAAACTGGTAATTCGTGGATTCCATGACAAAAGCATAAGAAATATGCAAGAATATGCTGATTAAAATGGACTAAGCCAGGCAGTTTACATATACAGAATAAGTGTTTAGACATCAGAAGTGATATAGTTAAGAGTCACTTTTATCCTTCACCTGTTACTGCACTTCACTTTTGACTACCTGAACAAACTCTGACATCACTCTTCAATTCGTACACAACGAGAGTGTGCCTTTTCATTACTTCACTAACCAATACTTCACAGTGAAGTTATACTGGTGTCCAAAAATACTACTCAGACCAATCAAAATTCAGCGTAGTAATAGATATAATTTTTGTCAATGCTGATCTACGCAAGTTATCTTAATCGCCATAACAACTCAAAACGCAAGAACGGTGGCTTAACAACCAGTAAAACGGTATAAAACGTACCAGGTGGACCATCAAGCCGAAATAAAATGGAATGAAGACACAGATCTTACATGTGAATGGAAGGGTCAAAGCTGGCGCAACCCACAGTCGCACATGCTCTATTGTAACATCTATTAACTTCGATAGATTATTGTATACTGTTTTGGGGTATTGTCGAAGAAACAAACATCGTTAAAACCGAAGTCGAACCTAAAAATTGATGCGACAACAGAGCACAACCGACTGGGGGCTGCTCCTGTTCTGCGACAGTTTTAAAGTGTTAGTTGCACGCATGATTTAAGTATATTGTGTGGTTCAGTCAACAAGAGCAGAGGTTAACAGAGACATTTTAAGCAATCCAACGAACTTTTGCATGTAATAAACATCAATCGATACAGGTTGGACGACAAGTGAGGCAAACAATTTTTAAAGGGGTATAGGATAGAAAAACATGCATGATACAAAAACCTGTCGAGAGGTTCGAATACGAAACCACGCGGAAGAGAACCTTTTCATTTTACTCTGTACGCTACATGGGGCTACATGGTACTACCATCGCCTATAATCGTTTTCATTTCGCAGCCTTGATTTCTGAATCCACGCAATTCCAATATCTCGAAAAAAGGAAACGTCAAGCGCCAAAAGTGTACTAAATCCACAGATTGTTTTAGACATTTTTCTAAATCAAACGAACATTTTGCATGAAAAGGCGACAAATGTTTGCGATAACTGCTTCGATCAAGAGCAATTGGCAGCAACTATGACGCCTCAGAAGACTCAATTGCCCTAAAAAATTTAAAAGAAAATATCACAGCTATGCACTTATATCATTTTTTGATGTTAACTTAATTCAAATCTATCCTTACTAAAGATCGCGCCTCGTTGAACACTATGATTACAAATACAGAAATTGGGCATTTTCACAACCAATGACGAAATATCTAAAGAAATGAGAAAAAGCCCGTGAAAAACATTGTTTTGCTGACAATTTAAACAGTTCGCATTGTACTTTTTCAAACTTCATGAATCTATACAATGATGATAGGATCACAACAGAAAGCAAAACAAGCATTAGGCAAGGAAATTTGGATGTGAGAATTGTATTGATGTAAAACGCTCATGCTCGATCTATATGGAGAAATTAACGTTCCACAATATAAGTTCTTTCGCAATTGTATCTTTTCTCTTTCGATATCTCGGAGTGTTATGAATTGTTTTTAGTAGAAACACAGCCATTGTTCAACAATTTCTGCAAAGATCATTTTGCTATCTCTTCACTGTTCAAAAAGTGCTCAGACATCAGAAAAGAAATATGAAGATAAATCTCAATCACACATGGTCCAGAAGAGATGAGAATACATAAAATTGTTAAGGTTTTCGATGCAAAAAGTAACTCAATTTGTTTGTAACAAGGTTGATTTTATTCCATTCAATTCTCATCACCGTTTCGTTCTCATCACTAGTTGCTCAAGAGGAGGCAAATCACAAATGTTGTGATAGCAAACGTTAATTTTTAACAAAAATCCGTCAACAGAGCAGAGGAAAACGTGAAAGAAGTGATATTAAACTTTTAAGTAGAAGTTTTTCCATTTCTTTCTATAATTTGTCTGAGACTTTTTAATTACGCGAGCCAGAAAAGTTTTTTTTTCAACAAAATACGCAATGCAGAAGTAAAAAAAGATTCAAATCTCGCAAATTTTTAAACAGTTCACCTAAAGCTTTATCTCTCAAGTAATTATCCGTTATTTTCTGAATATTTGCTGTAAAATAAATTTTGCTGCCACAACCATAAAAAGCAAGAGTGGTGGCTTAACAATCATTCAAGCGGTAAAAAAACTTATCAGGGCGAGCATCTAATTGGAATCGAATGGAGTACAGACACGGACTATATTTGTTAAGCAAGAGTCAGAGCAGAAGCAGTCCGCATAATTCATCTCATGTTCGGTTGTGATAGTTCCATATCAAGTCCAATGAGCAGCTGAGGCATGACTTGAACCGCGATAACTACGGTATAAATCAGTATTTCATTGCTTTAGATTTATTTTGATAGTGATTAATGAAATTTCATTTGTAAAGTGCTGGGCTATAATTGATGGAAAATTTTCTGCCCTCATTTCATGAGTTAAATTAACTTGGTTTATTGAATTTATCATTTATTTTTTGCTTTTATAGCGACCTCTTTTTTAAAAAAAATTTCGGCTCTTTTTGAAGCCCCCGTATCTTGTATGCAAAACCAGCAAAAATTGTACTGCTGTCACACAATCGACTGGCGAGCGCAAACACTCAATACTTTACATCATAGTACGCTACACTTGTTGGAGACATTTTAAGCAATCCAAAGTACTCGCCTTTCTAATAAACTTAAATCAACTGACAGTTTTCACAAATTACTTTCGAATGACAGACACGGCTAAAAGTTTTTAAAGGGGCATAGGATAGAGCAATTTCCATGGTGCAAAGATCTCCGAGTGTCGAGGGGTTCGAATACCTGACCATTCGGAAGATAGCCGTTGACATTACCCTATACGGCAAACGGTTTATGTACTGATATCGCCCACAACTGCTTCCTTTTAGAAACTTATTTTCTGAATGCACGCAAATCAAATTAATCGAAAAATGGAAATGTCAAGCTTCAAAAGTTAGCTATATCGATAGGAGGAAGAAAACAATCAAACGAAGATTTTGCGCAAAAAATGACAATCATTTCGTTCAAGAGCAATTAAAATTGCGGAAAGTAATGCTACAGAGAACCCAATTGCCGTAAGAATTATTAAAGAACAGTTTTGGTTACAGAAAAGATTAAAATTATGCACATTATTCACTATTTGCTCTTAATTGTATTTTTAATCCATCAGCACTAACAATTACGCTTCGCTGAACGCTATGATTAAATTTGCAGAGAAGTTTTTTTCACAACGAATGACAAAATATCCACAGGAATGAGATGAAACTTTTGATAAGATTTTTTTGACAAATAAGACCATTTGATTCACTTTTTCAATTTTCATGAACGTTTACAATGATGAGAAGAAAACAAAAGAAAGCAAAACAAACAGTAGGGAAATTTGGATTTGAGCTTTGCTTTAACGTTAAACGCTCATTAGGGAACAATATGGAGGAGGAGAATTTTCAAAGTATAAATTCTGTCAAAGTTGTTTTTAGTACGAACACAGCAATGGGAGACAAAACTTTTTGCACAACAGCCATTCTAGGGCAATTTCTTGTAAATAGCTTGTTCTTTTTCTAAATGTTCGTTGTTCAAAAAAATGTTAAGAAACGCAAAAAATATGAAGAACAATCTCAATCACGCATGATCAAAAACAAGTGAGAAAACAAAAAAAATGTTAGGGATTTCGATGCAAAAAGTAACTAAAGTTGTTCGCAACAAGGTTGAATTTATTCTCATTAAATTCTCATCACCGTTTCGTTGATTGTTGAAACTAGTTGCTCAAGAGGAGGTAAATCACATATGTTGTGATAGCTGACGTTAATTTTTATTGAGTATACGTCAACAGAGCAGAGGAAATCGTGAGAGAAATGATATTACTGTGTGTTTAAAAAGAGGAGTTTTTCCATTTCTTTCTATATTGTGTTTGATACTTTTTAATTACGCGAGGCAGAAAAGTTTTTTTTCTCAACAAAATACACAGAGCAAAAGTAAAAAGAAGATTCAAATCTCGCAAGTTTTTTAACAGTTCTCTTAATGCAATATCTCTCCAGAAATTTTCCGTTATTTTTTGAATATTTGCTGTAAAAGAAAAATTCGCTGCCACAACAGCATAAAAATGCAAGGTTAGTGGCTTAATAATCAGTCAAGCGGCAAAAAAGCTATCAGGGCGAGCATCTAATCGGAATTGTTCAAAAAATGTTAAGAGTCCAGAAAAGAAATATGAAGTACAACCTCAATCACGCATGGTCCAAATCAGGTGAGAAAACAAAAATGTTAATGATTTCGATGCAAAGAGTAAGTAATGATATTAAACGTTTAAGTAGAAGTTCTTCCATTTCCTATATCGTGTTTTGAGGCTCTTTAATTACGGGAGTCAGAAGTGTCTTAACTTTCCAACAAAAATACACAAAGCAAAAGTAAAAAGAAGATTCAAATATCGTAGCCTTTATAACAGTTCATTTAAGGAAATATATCTACTGTTAAAATCAGTTCTTTCTGCTTATTTGTTGTAAAAGACGTAACTGGTTTCCAACCTCGCAAAAGAAAGTGGCACATTTACAGTTGGATGTTTTCAATTAGAAAAAAACTGTTTACCTTGTTGAAAATTAATTTTTTTTGACATCGAACAGAACATTGAAGAATACTTGACATAAGCTGGAGATCTGAAAAAAAACATGGGAAATCGAAATTGCGAGTTGTCAATTTTTTGAAAGTCGCATAATTTCATTTTTTTTCTAGTAATTTTGTCTATATTTACTGATTTGTTTTAGACTTCTAATATTATGAGCATCATAACCATTCTCTTATAAATCTAACTAAGAATTCAATTTCGAGAAATTTAAATTTTTGCACTGTGAGATAAACAAAAATACTGGAGATTTCGAAGGATATTGGAGGAAGTATGGGACAGGAACTGCAAGAAGCAGGAAATGAAATGAGGCAGGAACTTGTATACTTATAACAGTAAACATTTATTCCTTTGGGGAAAAAACTCTTCTTAAAGCGGGGCAAGAATTATAAGATCTTAGTGAACTGGATAACATCAGCTCCAAAAAAATGTTGATCTCTACAGAACGCAAAGCGATATCTCGTTGAATATCCTTGATGAGTTTTATTGTGGTACAACTTTTTGCTCCAGGTTGCGTTCAAAAAATTTCAATTATTCCTAAAGAAATAAAACTGCATTGCACAACTATTCACCCATTTCAGTGAAATGTTAGAACATAAAGGGTAAATAAAACCGTAATGGAACAATAAAGCAAAGTTTGCGATAAGTTACTAAAAAAGTTGTTAACAGTACTGCAACAAGATATATAGAGTATTTGTATTTACCCTCTTACCTTGAGACGAGGCCAGTTTTCCAGCTGATACGCACTGAATGTCTGACCTGAACAACGTTTGATGTTCGCAACTTAAATGAAGTCAATCTAGAATGACTAACAAATACAATGCATTCTATTCACACGCAGCGTTCTTGCCACCGAAAATGATAGTTCACATTGAAATGAGCACTCACTGCAGTAGAATTGCGTCAATAAAAATTAACTCCTCAACGCGTTTATTAAATCTTAAATGCACGCGCAAAACCGTTTTCAACTTTTCTTTTAATTAGATTGATTTTTATCTATTAATTAAGTGTTTTTCATGAACTGTACACAAACGCACCAAAGCTCGTCAAAGCGTTTCGATGAAAGTCGTATAGCTAAAATATTGTGGCATGCGAACATTACATAACTAAGGGTATCGTTCTTTGCGAGTATGGTAGTAGTGGATAAAATGTTCCATCCAGCCACTTCAAAAAATTTGAAAAAAAATCACGTAATAGCACATTTTATTCACTACTTATTGTGTAATAGAATTCCACGATATATGCTAAGAACATGTAAATTCGAAATAAATGAAAATACAACCAAATTGCACTGCTTCCTAGTATAATTATTAATTGCGGCTTCCGCTAATTTACTGTTCTTTTCATTAAACAGAAAAGTTTCGATATGAATGGTACTACTTCACCTTTTGTATCTGAATGTTGAGGAATAATGTTTGAATACTAGGACACGATTCATTCAAATGAAGAATTATATTTAGTTTACATTCTAGATACTTTCAATTGATAATCATTGAAATAAGGAACGTGTCTGTTTGAGAAATTACTTTTTATCACGGAGAAAATTTTCCGCACATTAATTTCTGAAACAATTTTTTTTCTGCTGTAAAGCGAAGCAACTTCTTCATTGAAGCCAATTTCGTATTTGCAACAATTCGTTAAAAGTGATTATCAGTTTTATGATAAAAGTGATTATTAGTAGGAAGGCAGCTTTTTTCAACTGGTTTCATCAGAAGTCACAGAGAAATCGATTCCTTGAGTTTTCGTTCTTAAGATAAATAGTAAGAAAAAATAAGAGAACAAAATATTTAATAATAAGCATCGACCTTGCTAGTAAACATATTTTTACCATATTTATACTCAAGTAAAAATTAGAAGATCAAATTCTTTTCGTTTATTATTCCACGAAGAGCTGATACGATGCGAAGCTGTCTCCGATTGTTTTAGACCACAGCCAAATCAGCAAAATGGAGCAATTTAATTACCGATTTCCTTTGCAACTTCAGAAAACAATTGGACAAATTTTCTCCCAGGCAAGAAACGTAATCAACTTGGACCCTAACTAGCACTTGACGCATACTTTAATCTAACTATTCGTTCAATGCGACGCCGTATTTACAAAACAGAGAAAAAAAACGTCACTTTCAAAAAGTAACCAGACCAGAAAAAAAAATTCAAAACACCTTTGATGTATAATATAAGTTCAACGACTGATTGACAACGGATCCAAATTTTGCCATTGAGCGTGCATAGAATGAGTGAGCAATAAAACTAATGAAAATCAATATAAGGGAATGCGAAAAATGGGCAAAATAAGAAATTTGACAAAGTCAGAATCCTGTTTAAACTAGTGGCGTTAAAAGTAAGCAAAAAAAAAACAAAACTATATTTTAACTCTTTAACCACGGCACAAAACAACTTTAGGTTTCATGAAATAACAACAATCAGTTCCGTTACCTGAAAAAGGACAAATAAAGCAACAAATGAATGCAGGACTCTAAACAGCACCATAATACTACAAAGCAAAAAGTACCAAAGTCATTGCTGACAAATATGTCACACTAGAAGGCCAAGGAAAATTAATATTTTTGGGACTAAGAGAAAGACCACATGAAAACGGACAAACGGGCAAGACACAAAAATCAAAATTTTCTTCGAACAGAAAAATATCAAATGTTAAATTGATTTAAAAAAAAGCCGGAAGAAGTCCAGAACCGACTCAATTTTGTCATGGCCGGAAAAGAGGGCCTTAAGAATAAATAGTACCTGCTTGCACAAAGCATCGTAGCAGAGAAGATAAAAAATCTTCGGTCAAATAAAAAATTGGGCACAAAATAATGTAAAAACTAGAATTTCATTATTTTCACATAGTACAGGTAAACATACAAACGAAATGCTTAGTTTCAAAACCAGCCTAAAACTAATACAATATCATTTCAAGCCTCAACAAAAAGTTTTAAAAAGAACGGCTTTAAGAAGCTGCACGTGAAAAAAAAATTGCTCACTTAAAAATTTTTACAACTCAATTTCTCGAAAAAGTTTTAACTGAAAAATCATTCTTTTTGCTCCTTTTTTTCAACACTAATATTCCAAATTTTTCAGTTTTCTATTCCTGCTGAAAAATTCTTTCTAATAAAGTTGATTTAAAAGAACATAGCCTCAAGATATCCGCAAACGATTCGTAGCAACGCATCGTAGCCAGAAAAACAAAAACTTCCGGTAAATAAAAAACTAGCCAAAAAACAATTAGCGTATAAATTATCAAAATTTATATTATCTTTCAAATAGTACAGGTCACATACTATGGAAAGTTTTTGTTTCATGAAAGAAAGATTATTGTGCTGCTCGCACTAAATTGGGGAAGTAAGCTCACAAACATCAAGAAAATATGAAATGAAGACGAACGAAATGTAACAAATTTTTCATTTTTGTCAAAATTCATTGAGAACAAAAGTTTTGCATCAAACAAATTTAGTTTTATTCGTAATGGAAACTGAGTGAGAACATCAGGCGTCAATTCGTCTTTCAATAATAGCAATAAAACAAGATACTCAAGGGCGCGAACACTATCAAAACAGCTCGAAAGCTGTTACTTTTGTCTACATTAACTTATTACACACCATAAAAACTTAAATGGCAAAAATTAGCAGCATCGAAAGCAATATGTAAAAAAAGGCACTGCTTGCATAGCGGAAATTTTGCACACCTAGACGTCTCTACACCTCGCCATGTCATCAAAACAAAAGTTGATCAAAAAAGCACTTTTCTCCGCTCTTCGAAATTGTTCACTTAAACAGCTTTTTCACACTTCATTTACTGCCTGAACTTCAGGTTTATTGATGGCTTACCTTTAAAAAACATAGCGGGAAGGATTCCAGAAATAACTCTGAAAAAACAACATGATCATAATACCACTCTTTTCTCTCTTTCTCTAACTAAACACTTCTGTTCTCTAACAATTTGACCTAAACACTTTGTCACGCACTGTTTTAAAGACAGTCCAACAGAATTACCGATTTAAAAACAAATTCTGGAAACGACTTCAAGATCCGTCTCTAATGTGTCAAAAAACTAGTAGACACTGAAACCACAAGGAAAAAAAGAATTAGGTCAGTTCATGAAAAAATATACTGAAAAACAAATTTATCTCAAAAGTAATGAAATTCGTTATAATAAAAGAGCACAAAAAGCCAAAGAATAGCACCTTTGAGCAAATAAGAGTACAATACGAAAAAAAAATAAAGTTAACTTTTCTCACAAAATTTGTCAAATTTCTCAACAAAAAAACTTTTTTATACTAACAAAAAGTTACATAGCTGCCAGAAAAAGCCGCAATAGCTCTAGATTTGAAGTTACTTCTTTTTGAAATGCTGAGATGATAAAATTTTCATTGACAATGTTTGCTGCTTCTATTAGCTGCCCTCAAATAACCTTCAATTAGAGTGACACACATTGACATGACTTTATCTCTTTGCATTAAATAGACGAAAAGTCAAATTCAGAGTGATGAAGTCATGTTTGAGAGTGACGCCGTTAGTGAGGTGTGACCAAAAAGTTAAACAGACTTATGTCGGAAGAATTGCTCTCGAGAAGCACGTGGAAAAACATTTGACACCGCCGTGATTCGAACCCCTGACCTCCCGATCCAAAACCAGATGCACTGACCACTCAGCTACCAGTCCCTTGTTTCTGTTTTGTTGCAACCGACTTTATATTAGCAACAAGCTTTATATCGGAGTGAGAGCAATAGCGATCGCTCAAAAATGAAGAACAAAAGCGTGAAAAGTCACTTGAGAAGTCAAAGAATGTTCAGGAAGAAAAACGCGAAATGGTCAATCAAAAAATTTGCATAAAAGACCAACACGTTTATAATAATTGCTATAAAGTTCGTTTAAGAGCAATTAATCACGCCAATGAAAAAAAATTCGCTTGACTGAGAATGAAAAATGACGTTACGCACGCAATTAAATTGAAATTGCATGAACGAACAAACAAAAAGCAGACTTAAATCATTGAGACGCCATATGCTCCCGAATAAAATTCTTCACGACGAATTAAAAAACATAGCAGGACAAGTCCTGATGTACAACTTGAAAAAAAATGCATTTACGAACCAAAAAACTACACCTAGAAAGAACTGTGAGTGAATTGGGAAAACCAATCAGATAGGAAAAATTTAGAAAAAAAGCAAATCAATGCCAAAATGCCACATGTGAACAAATCCCAAGCGAGAAATTGAAATTTGGTTTAAACAAAAAAGGCGAAGAATGAACTATGAATGGATTGGAGACAGCCATTTAGTAAAAAAAATCTCCAAAAATAACAAAAAAAAACAGTAAATATCAAAGTGAAATTGCCGCATGGGAACAAAAGAACCACTGGCGAGAAAGCCAACTTTTGTTCAAACACCGCTTTCTCACTCAACATTAATATTAGAGTGTAAAACCACCGGCTTGAAAAAATTTCACGCAAGAAAATCACTCACTTTTTTGCTCCACTTCCTGTTTCGGCCTGACCAAAATCACTACTCCAATTTGACATCAAAAATGATGAAAATGTGTGAACAGATCTTAAAAAAAGACAGTGCGTCAATACAATTCAATATCTTTGAATTGTTAAAAAATAGGAGAAGGCCACTGATTACTATCAAAGCCAGCCTAATATTAAGACATTACCATATTGAAACTAATTAAACCAAAAATAAAAAAACTGCCATGAAAGCTGCACATGATCAAAAAATTTTGTTCGCTTACAGAAATTTTTATACACCTTTAATATTTATCTTTCTCAAAAACAACAGTATGAACACAAACCCAATCTTTTTCTCCTCTCCACTTCAATTCTTTCAGCAGCCAAACCACCCCAATATCACAATTTTTTTTCCTGCTATAAATTACCTGCAATAAAATTTATTTAAAAAAGACACTTCTACAACACTCTTCGAGTCGTAAGAAAAGAACACCATTACGTTTCTTTGAGTCTAAAACTAGATAATTATAATTCTTCTGAGAGTTGTAGAAAAACTACGATGATATCAATCAACCTCGCTATCCCTTCGCAACAATTAAAAAAAATGTTCATTTACAAATTTAACTTCAAATAGTCTGTTTCTTAATATCATAATATTTAACATAGCCGGAAGATTGCCGGAAACTAGCCGCGACAGACGATTGTGGCCTGCCAAGAACTGAAACAACAAAAAAAAACAAGATAGGCAGATTGACCAAAAGTCCTTTAGTAGACCACTAGATTTTTCGGGTTAGATACGTACTGTCATTTTTATGATACATATAAGGTCTATAAGGAAAAACCCTAAAAGAGCTTTCTCAAAATTGATTTTTGAAATCAAATCTCGAGACTAATACTCAACAATTAGGGCATATAAGTTTGGCACTACTTATATGCACAATATTGATCTTTAACTAGTAAGTGTTAATAAAGTTCCGTAAGTGAGTTCAGAAGTCATTTTTTGAGTGAGGTAAGTCACGCAATCGACCTAAAAGCAGAAATGACGTCACGCATACATATTTTAACTGCAAGGCAGTAGAAGTCACTGAAGTCATTGAAAACGTCAGGGTAAGACGAAAGAAAAATCTGTTAGACGAAGCAAAAAACATAGCAGGACAAGTCCTGAAAACAATTCAAAGAGTCGAATGAAAAATTTAGAATTACTTTTCCTGACGAGCAGATCAATTGAACGATGCCAGACAAAACACAAACGAATTCTCAAAAAATTGAGAAACCAAAACAATCAAACAAACTAAACAAAAATATACTCATTGCTAGACTCTTGAAGCTTCTATCCCTCAGGCAAAATTTGATCCCTTTAAATGAAACTACTCCAAAAATATGTTAACAACCAAATTTTGTTTCTAAAATCGGTCGAGTATTATGTCTGCAAGAACTGAAATTCATTGGCCCTTGAAGATCGATTAACTTCGATTGACAAAATTTTTTAAAAAAATTAATTGTAAATTTTAAAGAAATGTTGCTGAAAGTGGTAACATTAATATCTTCAGATGTCTCTAGAGACTATAACCCAATTCCAAGCCTTAAAAAAATCATTTGCTCAAAGATCGATAGCCAATGATTTTTTAGAAACTTCAGATTTCAAAAAATAGAAATTCGTTCAATGAAAATTTTGAAAACCATTCAATTGCCCCCCTAGCAACTATTTAATAACATACTATCAAACCCTGGATGAGGTTTTTCTGGCTACTGAGGCAAGAAAAACTGAAAAAACCATGTTTTAAAAACTTAAAAAATGCAAATTTTATCAACACTCTTAAAAATCGGAAGGTTAAATTCCTGAAAATAAATCAATTGAAAATACCAACCATGCAGTAACTTTTTATCAGACCGTGGAATAGGTTTTCTGGCACTTGAGAATGGACAAATATCAAAAACTGACAAAAACTTTAGGAAACCTTGAAAAAAATTGCAGATTTTATCAAAAAAAGCTAAACTTCGAGACATTAAATAGTTGAAAACCAATCCAATGTTACAAGAAACTATGCAGTACCCTATTATCAAACCTTGGAGGAAACTCCCTGGTACCAGAAGCTGGAAAAAATCAAAAAGGACAAACTTTTAAAAAACTTGAAAAAATTGCAGAAATTATTATTTTGCGTGTTTGTAATAGCATAACATATAGCTCATAAAATGGCCATAACACGTAATTTTGTCTTGCAAAAGGCTTTCACCAATTTTTAAAAATTTCAACCTAAGTTCAGACTAATTTCAGACTATTCAAACAAAAAATTGAAAAAAAATCAAAAACATGAGAAATTGCACCAATTTGAGCCAAAAAACTCCTAAATATGACCTTTAAACATTAAATTAAGGCCATCCCAGCAGCTGCACCACTCTAAGAACTTGAAAGACTACTAAATCCCACTTTGGGCCTCTAAGGAAACTTAATGCTCGCTGGAATTTACCTGTTATCCCGTTTTGAAAGATCAAAGTGATCGAAAATGTGTGAACACATCTTAAAACAAAGATATTCCGGAAGAATTCCGGAAACAACTCGAAGCGGAAATCTGTTTAAAACTCATCCATCTACTGAGCAGACAAAACGTGTCTCCACAAATTTATAATTATCCTGAAACAAAACAATAAAACAAAAATCAAATCTGTTAAAATATGAAAAAAAAATCTGATCAAATTTTGTTATAAATTGAGATCACGAAATAACCATCTATGCCAAAATCACTTAATCAAAACAACTAGTACTTACTAAAACCACTCAAGTGAATTTTTTAAAAAATACTTGAGGCGAAATTATGATAAAAAAGCTCTTAAAAACAACTTGCACTAAAAAACTGGAAAAAGTTACATATTTAATATTACAAAAGCATATAAATCCAAACAAACATTCTTTTCAGCAAAAAGGGTATCCAGATGCCGGCAAAACTATCCACTTGTCTACAAACAGGAAAAAAGGAAAAACAGCAAAAAAATTAAGAAAAAATAGTTCCAATTTTTGCCATGTTTTGTCATATTTCTCAACAAAAAATGATTCATATCAACAAAATTGTAGCCAATTGTTGTCTAGAAATTGCTCAAATAGAAGGGGTCTATTCAATACCCGTTTCGGGTAGTAAAACAAAACATTTCGAGAAAACTTTAAACTGCTACCAAAACCAGCCTAATATCAAAATAAAATCATAACCAAGCCTCTTAACAAAAAATTAAAAAAAACTGCTTCAAAATGACGCACGTGAACAAAAAAACTTTGCTCGCTTGCAGAATTTTTTTCATACCTCAGTTTCTCGCTCTCTAAAAAACAGCAATATGAACAACATAGCTGGCAGACTGCCAGAAAATAGCCGCAATAGCATCGTGATCTGCAGTCTAAAAAAACAGTAAAAAAGACAGACCAAAAAAATTCGTCTTTTCATTGAAGGCTGATCTGTTACATTTTGACTAAAAATTTGCATAAGTTATTGCTGCCTCTATTAGCTGATCTCAAATAACCGTCATTTAGAGTGACACATACCCATTTGACCTCATCTCTTTGAATTAAAGTAAATAAAAGTCAATTTCAAAGTGAGTTAAGTCAAGTGTGACCGAAAATTTAATCAAGCGAATGAACAAAAAAAACTCGCACCACTAAGATCAAAAAATGACGTCACGCACGCACTTCAGATGAAATTGCATGAACGAATGAACAAACATAACCAACTAACGTCGGGCGAATTGCTCTCAAACGACCGGCGAGCGGTTGACTTCGTCAATAGCAAACCACAGTATAATGAGGCTCGCTTTTGCTTGATTCGACTCTGCTAAAACTGATATTTTAAATAACTGATATCTGAAAAACTTGCAGAAAATTGCAAAATTTAAAAGAGAAGCTTCCAGATTTCGAAGTAAAAATGTTCAAAACTATTTTTTGTCTCTTGAGTTACTTCAAGTAACCCACCTGCAAGTCTTGAAAAGCTTCGCTGGCCAGTAATGATTGTTAAACTCAGAAAAGGAACAAAAATTATTTTGAACAAAAGGACAAATTTTGACAAAAGCAAATTTTAACAAAATCTTGCTATAATTCAAGATAATAATATCTCCAAAACCATTTCATCGTCTCAAGAGACTATCAAGTATCCCTATTTCAAGCTTTAAAAAGACTCACTGGCTCATAAAGATCCTTAAACTTGGAACAAGGTAATAACTTTCAGAAAAGTTGGAAATAAAATCAAAATTTATCGAAAAAATTGCAAAACCTTGAGTCATTAAAATATTGATAACCATTCCATTAACTCCACAAATTATGCTCCAGCTTATCATCAAACCTTGGAGGAGGTCCCCAGGAAACTGCTGGTGCCCAAGAAAAATGATTAAAAAAATTCAAAAAAACTTGCAATTATTTTTTTTAAAATTGCTGATATCAAAATACTGAAAAATACTCCATTACATCTAGAAGCTATACAGTAACCTACAATAAAAACTAGATGAGGTTATGTGGCACTTGAGACTGGAGAAACCTATAAAAACTACAAAATAAATTAAAAACTTCAAAATTTTGCATACAAAATTCTAAAAATTTAAACACTTTGCGATAATAAAAGTTGAAAACTAATCCATGGCCCTGGAACATTTTCCATTCAACTATTATCAAAACTTAACGGAGAGGGCGGGAGGGAGGGAGGGTTGGTCAGGCAACAGTGTGGGGGGGGGGTCAACAGTTGGGGTGTCTTCGACCTCAAAAAATCACCCTTCACACGATAAGTATAAGTCTCTAAAGCAGTTTGAGCTGAAACGGAACTGAAAGGCTCTAGAAGCACTTGATGCCCGCTGGCCGCTACCTGTTTATCCCGTTTTTAAGGACAAAAAGTCAAAAGCCTCAGACGAAAAATCGGTCAAGCGAAAAATCGCATAATAAAAGGACTATAACAGGACTAATATAATTGCTACAAACTTCGTTTGAGAGCTATTAAAAAGCAGATTTGAAGTGGTTGTGACGTCATACGGTCGTAGCAAACATGTCGACGAAATAAAAAAAACCAAGAGAAGGCCAATAATAGCCCCAGCTATCGCTGTGCGTCTATTAAAAAAACTCGCTCCACTAAGAGCGAAAAATGACGTCACGCACGCAATTCAGTTGTAATTGCATGAACGAATGAACAAAAATAAGATTTTAAGTGGTTGTGACGTCATATGGTCGTATCAAAAATCGCGACGACGAAATAAAGAAAAACCAAGAGAAGGCCAATAATAGCCCCAGCTATCGAAGAGAAGGCCAATAATAACCACTTTCTTTTTGCTGCACTCTTCATTTTGCTCAGCAACAAAATCCATACAAATTTTCTCAGGTATTTCATTTCCCGCTTCAAAACTCACTCCAATAAAATTGATTAAAAAGGGACTTCTCCAATACTCCTCTTCGAGTCGTAAAAACACAGCGCCCAAATACAATTCAAATTCTTTGAATTGGAAAAAAATTACCGGCAGATTGCCGGAATAGCTGTGAAAGAATAGACCTGCGTGCCATATAATAGAGATAGAAACATACAGATCTAAATCGAAAAAAAAATCGGCGCCGCTCAAAAAACTAGGCTAAAATCAGCGACAAATTAGAAAAGCTTGTTAAAATTCATTCCACAGAAGCCTCTTATTGGGGACCTTTACTGCACATATGAATTCATTTGACCTTAAACAAATTCAAATTAAACTTAAGTTTTAAATTGCAAAAGTCATTTTATTGAGTGAGGTAAGTCACATATGATCAAAATCTAATCATGCAAATAACCAAAAAACTTTCGATAAAGCGAGTGAGAAATGACGTCACGCGCGCAAATGCCGTTAGTGAGAGGAAGAAGTCATTCAGAAAATTTGACTTTTTCAGCTTTGCTGTGTGAACAAATGTAAAACGAAAAAAGAGCGTCAGACGACGAAACAAAAAAACATAGCAGGACAAGTCCTGACGTACAATTCAAAGAATTTTCATTGACTAAACAGAAAACTAGACCTAGAACGGACTATGAATGGATTGGAAAAACCATTTAGAAAAAAATCCTATCCAAAAAATCGAAAAAACAGTAAAAATCAAAGTGAAATTGCCGCATGTGAACAAAAAACCACTACCGATAAAGCGAATTTTTGTCCAAACACCGTATTCTCACTCTACTTTAAAATTAGAGCGAAAAAATTTCACGCCGCAAAACCACTCGCTTTTTCGCTCCATTTCCTGTTTCGGCGTGACCAAAATCACTACTCCAATTTGACTTCAAAAATCATGAAAATGTGTGAACAGATCTTAAAAAAAAAGACAGCGCCCCAATACAATTCAAATTCTTTGAATTGTAAAAAAACCAAGAGCACCGCAATATAGCTACGCTCAGCTTACAGCATCGCAGCTATAAAAAATATGAGCGCAATAATAGCCAACTGGAATTGCTGACGCGGCTAGTACTTACCAGTTCCCCACATCGGCAATTTTTGACTTTTCTAAGAGGCATTGCCGCTAAAAATGAGTCTATCAAATAACAAAGCCTTGTCATTAGATCGATGCCCTGTTCGATAAAAAAAACCAGAGTGGAACACACTTTTATTCAACATAATCAGAATATGATAGAACAAACAGGTCGCAGACGTTGACTAACATTTCATATGCAGACCTCATCAACATACACTTCAGCACTGCTTAAAATTAATTATGTGTTTTTTGATCTCTAAACGTCTCAAGTGTGAACAGAATTTTCCAACAATTACCCGCAGTCTGCATTTTGCTGTTTGTAGAAGCCTTTTCTATGTTTTTTCACAAGTATGACTGTTGAAAAATAAGCTAAAAATTGATCACAAACAAGTGTACGTCAACATCGACTTAGAGTGCAGCAAATTCTGCCGTGCTAGCCGAGTTAACTATCGCCAGCTACATACATGAATGGTCACACAAAACTCTGGCGATAAGGTAACAAATTGTTATTTGGTAATTGCAATTTTATAGCGAAATAATTGTCTGAGAACTCTACTACGTTGACATCGGGCGTAGTAGGACGCCATCGTTTGTCACAACCCAAAATACCTATATGACAGCAGCAAAGTGCGGGTGATTGTGACATCTCTGGTCCTATAAACAGTATCAAATATGCGGAAATTAAATCACTAATACTTCGACTATCTATGCTAAATCATGCACGCATACGTTGGAATCTTGAAAGCTTTCGTAGTGTACTACAATGCATTCAAACTATTTGCCATGGTGATATAACATTGACAAACTTGTTAAACCGATATAATTTGACGGAAAAGATGCGCTAATCATCATGGACAAACAATGGAAACAACAAAAAGAGAAAAGATCAGATAGCTGAGAATAAATATACTGGGCACGAGAGAGCCTAAATTAAATTATGGCAGTACTACCGTCCAAGCTAAGATAGACCAACATGAAAATGCAGTTGACCATCTTTTGAACAAAAAAATTATGGGAAAAGCCAACAACGCCAGAAATATTGAACAACCCCATATATTACATCCGCAGACATTAATTGACCTAATACGCCATTAAGCACAGAATACTAATCTGCCTGAACAAATGCCATTCAAAGAATAGGATGACAATACAAAGCTTCTACTGCCCTAACTAGCACCGCACTGATTCCTTACGAAAGCTTTCTGTTCAACAATATGCCGATTCACTGTTTAAATAATATTTCCAGTGTCTAAGTTTAAATTATTCGTTTTTCAATCTGGAGCAGCATTTGCCTATCCTTCAGTAGCAACTGCTTCGTCAGTCTGTGGCGAAGAGTCCCCTGATGAGCCTCCATGCCTGCTCTTTTGACCTCCTCCTCCTACTCGAGTTGGCAGTAGAGGACAAAAGGCCGAGTTGGAGCTGGGTTTCAGAATCATTCCCACTTTCTTGTCAGGAGCAAAGAACATTGGAGTGTTCGAGAAGTCTGATAACGCCCTAAATGTATTTAATTACATAAGCAAAGGCAGGAAAATTACTGAAAGATAGCCGCCGTTGACCCCATAGAATCATGTCGGGTTGAAACACATTAAAAAATAAAGGGAAATATTGACAACCTAATTTTATTCAAGTGTCAAAAAGTTGTCTAAAATGGTCCATAGTTTCATTAGATTCAAACAGTATGGCGAGTACAGCTTCTATATCGAAGGACAATAAGCTCAATAATAATACGAATGAGCACTATAAATTTAGTTCTCTGGACAAAAAAAATTTCACTAAAACCAATTAAAGCGCTTATTGAAGTTACGCCAAAATCCAATTGATGCAACAAAATACCCAGAAGTCCCTAACAATAGTCATTCATACTATCAAGTGTTTTTTGAAGTACCGCCCCTAAGTGTTTCAATTGTTATTCGCGTAAAGTCCACAAAAATTTCGGTTCAAAAAATTTCCCCTAATTGGTACAAAAATTGTGTTTGCCTAATATCCCATTCCCAGTTTTTAGGTTTAATGTGTGCAAATGTAAAATAAAAGAGCAGCCGACGAGAAACAAAAACCAAGAGTGCAGCAATATAGATCCGCCCAGCATACAGCTTCGCGGCTATCCAAACTGAGACCAAACTTTGTTAACCGCAAAAGCTCTTAAATGGATCCAGCTACTTGAAATAGCCTATAAAAGAGAAAAACTTTTACGCTAACTGTGATTCTTCCAGGTCTAAGAAATAAACCCCCACGGAAAACATACCCCGCCGATTAACGGCTAATAGCCGCCGTTGATTCCCATAGCCCCGATTAGGATAAAAAGAACAATTGACGTACAAAAAACATGTTTAAAGAGAACTATTTTGATTTCATTTTATTGTTATATATACTATTGCCTAATAATAAGAGGATACAGGGGATATTAGCGATACAAATAAGCATTAGAGACGGTAACTAAGACTGTTAAGAGCAAGGTTCAAGTAGTAGGCATCTAAACTAGGGCTTTCAAGTGTTTATCCCGATTCCATTTTTTATCTCGCTTTTCGATACTGATTCGGTCCATTTTAAATTGCTTTGCTGAGCAACTTCTGTTTAATAGCACCTAGAGCAAAATGAGCGAAGAGTGAGACTAGCAAAGTAAAAAAAAAATAGCAGGACAAAATCTGAAATAAAATTGAAAGAATTGAATGAACAGCTAAAAACTGCACTATCTGACCAGCAGACCAAACAGCCCCTACGAATCAAAAAGACAAACACAGTTTCACAAATATAGAGAAAAACAATCATGGCATTCAAAATGTATACCCTTAAAGGATTATCGTGTTCAATACTATGCTTTTCAATCAAAATTGTCACAAGGCATACATTAACAGGCAGACGCAGGCAAAACAAAAAGAAATTAGTAAAAATACTTAAGATTGGCTTCATCTTCCTGATTTCAATGCCCTCAAAACAAAATCTCTAATTCTATTATTGTGCGCGTAAAGCCAGACCTAACTTCGAAAAAAGTTTGACTTGAGTTCAGGAAAAATGAAAATCAGAGAACCCCAGTAACTTACGAAATCGGAAACCATAAAAATCAATCCACATTTCTCTAAATTATTACGCATTCACATTTACCCACATATTAATCTTCAAATATACTCATTAACCCACTAATTAGCTTGGAAAGGGCTTCATTGGCCAATTAAGACAGACAAAATCGAGAAATATGACAAAAACATCCAAAATTAAAATTGCAAAAAGTTCCCAATTTCGCAATTTAAAAACGTTCAAACCAACTTGTTCGTCACCTGAATCTGACCAGTAACCAAACTGCAAATCCTGAAAAACATTTGTTGGCCCATAAAGATCAATAAACTTAGAAAATGAGAGACGATTTCAAAAAATTTGAAAACAATTGCAAAATTTAATGAAATAATGCCACATTTTGATACTTCTTCAGAAACGTTTCACTGTCTCTAAGTAAAATCCAGCAACCCAATTTTAGGCCTCAAAAACTCTTAATATCTCAAAACGATTGATTAACTAGGAACGTGATAATACCTTGCAGTAAATTTTAAAAACCAAATTTTTAAAATTGCAACAATTTGTTATATTGAAAGGCTCAAACGAATTCTATTGCTCACTGTAGCCATGCAGTAACATACTATAAAACGCTTGAGGAGGTTAAATGGCTGCTTAGGCAAAGGAAACTGGACAAAAACCAAAAATTTTTAAAAACCAAGGAAAATTGATATTTTCTATTGAAAAAAATTGATTAACTTCGTGATATTAAAACGCTGAAAACAATTCCATTGGCACTAAAAACTAAGCAGTAACCCATTATTAGAGCCTAAAGGAAGTTTTCTGGCCTCTGATAGAAGAAAACCTAAAAAAATCTGATAATTTTAGAAAAATTCAAGAAAATCAATTGCTCAAAAAATTAATTATAGCGTGAAGACAGAAAAAAATATGACAAACTTGGAGTTTCTAAGTTTTCTAAACTTTAATTAAGTTTCTTATTTCGCAATATTAAACCGTTCCTGTGTCTCCGAAATCTGACCAGTGACCCATCTGCAAAACCTATACAAGATTCATTGGCCGTAAACATAAAAAAAACAAAGAAAAAGACAAAAACTTCTAAAAATTTGAACACAATAGAAAATTTCAATAAAATGTTATTAAATTTGTCATATGAAATTCTTCAGAAGCACTTCACTGTAAGAGGCTGTCCAGTAACCCAAATTCAAGCCTTAAAAAGTCAAAGGCTAATAATCCACAAACAAAGAATAAAAAAATTTCAGATCTAAAATCAAAGAAAATGCGGAAAATCTTTCCATTGCGCTAGCAACAATGCATTAAAACACTAAAAACCCAGAAGAACTGAAAATTGAACAAAACATTTATGAAAACTTTGTTGAAACAATGAAAAAATTGCAAGCTTAGCCAATAAATTGAAATTAGTAAAAAATACTAAGATTGGCTTCATCTTCCTGATTTCAATGCCCTCAAAACAAATTCTGCAATTCTATTATTGTGCGCGTAAAGCCAGCCCAAGCTTCGAAAAAAAGTTTGACTTGAGTTCAGGAAAAATGAAAATGAGAGAACCCCAGTAACATACAAAATCAGAAACATAAAAATCAATCCACATTTCTCTAAATTATTATGCATTCACATATACCCACATATAATCATTAATCCACAAATTAGCCTTGAAAGGGCTTCATTGGCCAATAAAGACAGACAAAATCGAGAACTATGACAAAAACTTGCAGTTTCTAAAGTTTCTATACTTTACCTAAGTTCCTTATTTCGCAATATTAAACCGTTCCTGGGTCTTTGAATCAGATCAGTAACCCATCTGCAAAACCTATACAAGTTTCATGGGCCGTAAACATAGAAAAACACAGAAAAAGACAAAAATTCTAAAAATTTGAAGAAAATTGCAAATTTCAAGGAAAAGTTATTAAAATTTGTCATACTATTTTCTTCAGAAGCACTTCACTGTTAAAGGCTAACCAGTAACCCAAATTCAAGCCTTAAAAGTCAAAGGCTAATAAAACTCGATAAACTAAGAACAAAAAAATTTCAGATATGCAAAAAAATCGAATAAAATGCTGACAACCTTTCCATTGCCCTAGCAACAAGGCAGTAAAACACTAAGAAACCCAGGAGAACTGAAAATTGAACAAAACATTTATGAAGACTTTGAAACTATGAAAAATTGAAAGCTGAACCAATAAATTGAAACAATTAGTAAAAAATACTAACATTGGCTTCATCTTCCTGATTTCATTGCCCTCAAAACAAAATCTGTAATTCTATTATTGTGCGCGCAAAGCCAGCCCAAACTTCAAAAAAAAGTTCGACTTGAGTTCAAGAAAAATAAAAATGAGAGAACCCCAGTAACTTACAAAATCGGAAACAATAAAAATCAATCCACATTTCTCTAAATTATTATGCATTCACATATACCCACATATTATTCTTCTCATATAATCATTTACCCACGAATTAGCCTTGAAAGGGCTTCATTGGCCAATAAAGACAGACAAAATCGAGAACTATGACAAAAACATGCAGTTTCTAAAGTTTCTAAACTTTACTTAAGTTCCTTATTTCGCAATATTAAACCGTTCCTGGGTCTTTGAAATCAGATCAGTAACCCATCTGCAAAACCTATACAAGTTTCATGGGCCGTAAACATAGAAAAACACAGAAAAAGACAAATTCTAAAAATTTGAAGAAAATTGCAAATTTCAAGGAAATGTTATTAAAATTTGTCATACCATTTTCTTCAGAAGCACTTCACTGTTAGAGGCTAACCAGTAACCCAAATTCAAGCCTTAAAAGTCAAAGGCTAATAAAACTCGATAAACTAAGAACAAAAAAATTTCAGATATGCAAAAAAATCGAATAAAATGCTGACAACCTTTCCATTGCCCTAGCAACAAGGCAGTAAAACACTAAGAAACCCAGGAGAACTGAAAATTGAACAAAACATTTATGAAGACTTTGAAATTATGAAAAATTGAAAGCTGAACCAATAAATTGAAACAATTAGTAAAAAATACTAACATTGGCTTCATCTTCCTGATTTCACTGCCCTCAAAACAAAATCTGTAATTCTATTATTGTGCGCGCAAAGCCAGCCCAAACTTCAAAAAAAAGTTCGACTTGAGTTCAAGAAAAATAAAAATGAGAGAACCCCAGTAACTTACAAAATCGGAAACAATAAAAATCAATCCACATTTCTCTAAATTATTATGCATTCACATATACCCACATATTATTCTTCTCATATAATCATTTACCCACGAATTAGCCTTGAAAGGGCTTCATTGGCCAATAAAGACAGACAAAATCGAGAACTATGACAAAAACATGCAGTTTCTAAAGTTTCTAAACTTTACTTAAGTTCCTTATTTCGCAATATTAAACCGTTCCTGGGTCTTTGAAATCAGATCAGTAACCCATCTGCAAAACCTATACAAGTTTCATGGGCCGTAAACATAGAAAAACACAGAAAAAGACAAAAATTCTAAAAATTTGAAGAAAATTGCAAATTTCAAGGAAATTTTATTAAAATTTGTCATACCATTTTCTTCAGAAGCACTTCACTGTTAGAGGCTAACCAGTAACCCAAATTCAAGCCTTAAAAGTCAAAGGCTAATAAAACTCGATAAACTAAGAACAAAAAAATTTCAGATATGCAAAAAAATCGAATAAAATGCTGACAACCTTTCCATTGCCCTAGCAACAAGGCAGTAAAACACTAAGAAACCCAGGAGAACTGAAAATTGAACAAAACATTTATGAAGACTTTGAAACTATGAAAAATTGAAAGCTGAACCAATAAATTGAAACAATTAGTAAAAAATACTAACATTGGCTTCATCTTCCTGATTTCATTGCCCTCAAAACAAAATCTGTAATTCTATTATTGTGCGCGCAAAGCCAGCCCAAACTTCAAAAAAAAGTTCGACTTGAGTTCAAGAAAAATAAAAATGAGAGAACCCCAGTAACTTACAAAATCGGAAACAATAAAAATCAATCCACATTTCTCTAAATTATTATGCATTCACATATACCCACATATTATTCTTCTCATATAATCATTTACCCACGAATTAGCCTTGAAAGGGCTTCATTGGCCAATAAAGACAGACAAAATCGAGAACTATGACAAAAACATGCAGTTTCTAAAGTTTCTAAAGGCACCTTTACTGCACATAGGATTTCCTTTGACCTTAAACAAATTCAAATTAAGCTTAAGTTTTAAAGTGAAAGTCATTTTATTGAGTGAGGTAAGTTACGTATGATCAAAATCGAACCACGCAAATAACCTAAAAACTTTCGCTAAAGCGAGTGAAAAATAACGTCACGCGCGCAAATGCCGTTAGTGAGAGAGAGAAGTCATTCAGAAAATTTGACTTTTTCAGCTTTGCTGTGTGAACAAATGTAAAACGAAAAAAGAACGTCAGACGATGAAACAAAAAAAGAGCTCCGCAATATAGCTACGCTCAGCTTACAGCTTCGCAGCTATAAAAACATGAAAACTGCAATGTTTACTTGAAAAATGATAAAATTCGTTATATTAAAATGTTGAAAACCAATCGGTTGGCACCAAAAGTAATGCAGTAACAAAATATCAAACAATAGAGGAAAGTATCTAGGCCGGAGGCTACGAAAATCAAAGAACGACAAAGCTTTCAACGCTTTAAGTTGTATAAAAATTGCCAAAGTTCGTGATCTTGAAATCTTGAGAATCATTCCATTGCCCCAATCAATTATGTAGCAACATATCATCAATCTTTAGAGGAGGTTCCCTGGCCACTGGGGATAGAAACACTCAATACAGACAAAAGCTTTAAAAAAACTTAAAAAATATTACAAGTTTTTCAAAATTGCTAAAAGTTTTTCAAAATTGCTAAAAGTTGTGATAAAATCCAGAAAATCTTTATATTGCCACTAAAAAATATTCACTAATATATTAAATCCCAGAGGAGTTTCCCTACCCCCATTTTGCCTATTCATCTTCAAAGCGCCGATAAACATAGATCAAAATGTGTGAGAAAGGTAAGTATATCTCGCAAACGACCCTTATCAACGTTAACAAACGTTAATTCACTGATGAAACAAAAAGACCCTCGAAAAATGAAAAGATCGTGAAAAGAGCGCAAAAAAGGACCTCTCAACCTTGAATTTAGCAACTACCCCAGTAAGAGCGTTTGGAATATTACTAAAGCCGGCCCTGGGCCTGTAATGGAACTTATTGCCCACTGGGCCTTAATTGTTTATCGCGTTTTGAAAGATCAATTATTGAAAAGGTATGAAAATATCTTACAAAACAAACCGACTAATATCGGAAGAATTCCTCTAGAACAAACGGCGAGGCAATTTATTTCAGGGACTGTAGACTAAATAAATTTTTGTTGATGGCTGCAAAAATTGTTAACAACGCCGGGAATAAAACCTCCCGAATCATCACCAAAAGCACTGCCCAGTCGGTTATCATGCCCTTGTTGCTATGCTGCAATCGATTACATTTTGCAAAAAAGCTTTAATTGGTATTGGGAGCACTAGAGATCAAATGACATTACCAAAGCATGCAAAAGTTACTTGAGAAGTCAAAGAATGTTATAGAAGAAAAGACCAGCACGTTTACAATAATTGATACGAACTTCGTTCGAGAACAATTAAAAAGACAGAGAACCAATTCAAACCAATTCTTGGACTGTAAAAAGACAGACGACCAACACAATCCAGTTCTTGAATTGGGAAAAAAAGACAGAGCCCCAATACAATCCAATTCTTGGATTGTAACAAAGGAGACCGCCTAAAAATTAGCCTCTGGGATGTTGATGGCGGCTATATATAAAAACAGTGCCTAAATAATAGCTGTTGAATGGCTGAAGGCGGCTACTAATAAAGTTTAATTTTCTTTCTATCGTCTCAATTTTGCAATTTTAGATCTACTGTCCTTTATCTATTTTCCGGTAACCTCGACCACAACAATGATCAAAATAGAAAATGAATCTCTTTCGGCGTGTTATTCATTTCTCTTTTCACAGTCAAATGCCGCAAACTGCATCCAGTGACTCCCTGCCAAATGAGTTGGGCAAACACGCTTTCCTGCCGTTGGACGAGGTTGCTCCAAGACCACAAAACATAGAAAAGGACAAAAACTTCTAAAAATTTGAACACAATTGAAAATTTCAATGAATGTTATTAAAATTTGTCATATGAAGTTCTTCAGAAGCACTTCACTGTAAGAGGCTATCCAGTAACCCAAATTCAAGCCTTAAAAAGTCAAAGGCTAATAAAAATCCATAAACAAAGAACAAAAAAATTTCAGAAGAACTGTAAAATCGAAAATGCGGAAAATCTTTCCATTGCGCTAGCAACAATGCATTAAAACACTAAGAACCCAGCAGAACTGAAAATTGAACAACACCTTTAAGAAAACTTTGAAACTATGAAAAAATTGCAAGCTTAACCAGAAAATTGAAAAAAATTATTGTTGAAAATGCTAAAACCATTCACTGCCACCAGAAAATTGCGGTAACCCATTATGAAACGCTAAAAGAGTTTCTCTTGTCCCTAGAAAAGTTTTCAAAAAATCAAGTTCTACGAAAACATTGGTAAATTTGTCATTAAACTTTTGAAAACATTGCATTTCCACTATAAGTTATGCAGCAACCTACAAATTAACTCCAGAGAAAGTTGCAGGAGTTGCAGGGCCTCCACAAGAGTTATATGAAATTTTCAAAAAACATGAAAACTGCAATGTTTACTGGAAAAATGATATAATTCGTATATTAAAATGTTGAAAACCAATCTGTTGCCCACAAAAACAATGCAGGAACATAATATCAAACCATAGAGGAAAGTGTCTGGGCCCGAGGCTCGGAAAATCAAAAAACGACAAAGCTTTCAACGCTTTAGGTTGTATCAAAATATTGCCAAAGTTCGTGATCTTAAAATCTTGAGAACCATTTCATTGCCCCAATCAATTATATAGTAACATATCATCAAACTTTAGAGGAGGTTCCCTGGTCACTGGGGATAGAAATACTCAATTGAGACAAAAATTTTCAAAAAACCGTGAAAAATAAAAGTTTCTGCATAAATATTGCTAAAAGTTGTGATAAAATCTTGAACATCTTTATATTGCCAAAATAAAATATGCACAAATAAATTATTAAAGCTCAGAGGAGGTTCCCTGCCCCCATTTTGTCTGTTAATCTTTGCAGCGCCAAAAAACATAGCTCAAAAATTGCGAGAAAGGTAAGTACATCTCGCAAACGACCTTTATCAACGTTGACAAACGTTTCAAAACTGATGGAAAAAAAACGAAAAATGACAAGATCGTGAACAATAGCGCAATTTTGGGGCTCGAAAAGTCAACCTTTCAACCTGGAATTTAGACATTACTAGCAGCTGCACCACTGAGCTTTTGGAATACTAATAAGCCGGCTTTGGGCCTCTAATGGAACTTGTTTACCACAGGGCCCACTGGACCGGCGAGGCGATTTAATTCAGGGGCTGCAGCCTAGATAAATTTTTTTTATGGCTGCAAAAATTGTTAACCACGCCGGGATTCAAACCTCCTGATCCCTCACCAAAAGCACTGCCCACTCGGTTATCATGCCCTTGTTGCTATGCTGCAATCGATTTTATTTTTACCAAAAAGCTTTAATTGGGAGTGAGCGCACTAGAGATCACTCAGAAATGGAGAACCAAAGCATGAAAAAGTTACTTGAGAAGTCAAAGAACGTTCCAGAAGAAAAGCGAAAAAGCAAAATGTTCTAGAAGAAGGGAAAAAGCAAAAAAAGACCAACACGTTTACAATAATTGCTACGAACTTCGTTCGAGAGCAATTATAAAGACAGAGAACCAATTCAAACCAATTCTTGGATTGTAAAAAGACAGAGCACCAATACAATCCAATTCTTGGATTGTAATAAAAAGACAGAGCCCCAATACAATCCAATTCTTAAAGGAGACCGCCTAAATATTATCTTTTGAGAGGCTGACGGCGGCCATTTAAAAGACAGCGCCTAAATAGTAGCCGTTGAAAGGCTGACGGCGGCTGTTAAAAAAGTTTAATTTTCTATCTATCGTCTCAATTTTGCGATTTTCGATCTACTGTCCTCCGGACTATTTTCCGGTAACCTTGACCACAACAATGATCAAAATAGAAAACAAATCCACTTTCGGTGCGTTATTCATTTCTCTTTTCTCAGTCAAATGCCGCTAATTGCACTCCGCTGCTAAAAATGAATGAACAAGAGCAGAGATCACGCGAAATTCAAATCAAGGGCAAAGAAGTTAACTCATTGTCCAGATTTACCAACTTAGTAATGTACCTGTCTTCATGGATAACTTGAACTCGTTCGCAGCCTGCCGGTGGCTCCCTGGCAAATGAGTTGGGCGAACACGCCTTCCTGCCGTTGGACGAGGTTGTTCCCAGACCACACCTGGGACTCGGAGGCCACAGAGTAGACACTAAACACACAATGAACATCGCAATTCAGCTGCCGGTGCAAAAATTGAACTACTTTTTTAATCTTTTTTTTAACTTACTCGTGCTGCAAGTTGTCGTTTTTTCTTCAGCGGAGGATCGATCAAAGTCAACAGGACATTTTCTTCCATCGATGAGGCTGAAGCTCTGCAAAAAATCAAGGTATTTAAGCTTGCAAAATAACTGATTCATGTCTCGCAAATTGCTGTTTAGTGTCAAGCGGTTGTGGCCTTAAATAATTCGTTCAACTTAGAAACAATGCTCTTGTTGATATTTTCGGATACAATTTCTAACTATGAATTTGTGTGTGTGTATTTTTTAAGACAATAGGCTACTTTTGAACAATTTTTTGTTAATTTTTTTATTGGTTTTTGAAGCTTTTTGCCATTCAGATTTTTTTTCAGTTCAATTTAAGTTCAATTGATAAATTAAGGCGAAATTTTTACGCTCTCTAAAATATTATTTTAGTCTAAAGTTTTAATTTTTATGTTGTTTCGATAGAATTGCGAAGGTTTTTGATAACTAAAGAGTTTTTGCTAATTTGAAAGTTTTTCAACAAATTCTCCGGTTTCAGCCTATTTTAGCAATTCTTAGCCCATTATTTTGTTTCATTGCTTTTACTTATAACCGAAGTTAGGCTTAAGGCTCGGTGGCAATTTCTATTACAAATTAAAAACAGGTTCTGTGGTACCAAGTAATTTTGCTTTGAAGCTCGTCAAAAAAATTGCCGAAAATGTGTTAGAATTTTTCATTTTCTACAGGTTTTCGCTTTATTCCGAAATTAGAGATGTTCTTGTGCTTATTTTGCCTTGTCTGAGTTTGTATGTGCAATGAATTTGTCTCAATTGCTTGAAATATTGTTTTCCTTTTGTATTTCTACTAGCTCAAAATGAAAACGTTGAATTTTCTTTTTTTTAAATTACTTAGTTAAATTTTCTTCTGTTTCAATTAAGATAGTCTTCTAACGTCATTGTGGAATACTTCCATCAGTACTTAGTTATTCGACAGGCTGAGCTTGTTTTTGGCGAAGATATCTTCGAGTCTTTTCCGAAATTTTTCCGGCTACATTTTTTTAAATTCACTTAACCTTTTGACCTTGTTTTTTGTTTTTACATAAGTCATGATATTCACGTTTGATTTATGACTTACTTCACTCACTGTTTCAACTGAATGGATTTCAAATTTCACGCACTGAATTACGCAATGTGGTGAATACTGTCAAAGTCAAAAGAGCAAAATAAAAGGAGACGGAATAAACTCAATTACTTGCAAAAAAGGCTAGCCTTGTTTGTTTATGGAATACCTTCAGTGATACAAAAGATTCTTAAAATATTTCAACAATAGAAATGGAATGTTATTAATAAAAGCAAGAAACTCGGATCTTTTTCTTTTTGTTCCACCCGGACCTGATTCCATTACTGATTCAAACTATAACCATGTCGCGTTTTACACTTGTCAGTCTTGAGCACGTCTTGTCCAAAACTTACAAGTCTAAAATCAAGTCTTATCCAAGACTTGCAAGTCTAAATCCAATTATTGACCAAGACTTGCAAGTCTAAATCCAAATATTGACCAAGACCTGCAAGTCTAAATCCAACTATTGACCAAGACCTGCAAGTCTAAATCCACGTCTTGTCAAGTCTATATTACATTGAAATTAGGTTTAAAAAATCGTCCAAAATAGGTCCGCAAAACGCAAAACCTAGCCAACATTTTTTTAAAAAATAGGTCCAGAAAAGCCAAAATTAGAAGGCAAATCAACAAAAAATGGTTGGGAAATCGCCAAAAAAAGCCGGGAAATCAACAAAAGCAAGAAGAAGACAAAAATTCTCTCGGTATAAATTTAGATTTCGACATATTTTGTTTGTTCTTATCTTACGGCGTCCATCAACAACACCATCCATCTTCAAATGTTTTCAGAACTTCACTAGCAAACTTTATCGCTGCGTTGTCGCCTACTCTTAAGCAAAAACAGCCGGAAGATTGCTGGAAAATAGCCGCCCTTGACGCGCATCGGGATTGAAAGAGAAAAAAAGGAGAAATTGACTATTTATTTTCTGTTTTTTTCTTTCAAAAAGTGTTATAATTTGGCGTACAGTTTTAGTTATATTGTAAAACTATACTTAATTCAGCTTCTAAAATGAAAGCTAATAAGATTAATACCGATAACAGCTATCAAACACTCTAATAACTATGATAACCTAATTCTCTGACTTAATGACCGGGCTTTATCCCGTCTCTCTTGATTTTGCTCTTTTGACTTTGACCGTATTCACTATATTGCGTAATTCAATGCATGAAAGAATTTAAAATCCATCCAGTTGAAACAGTGAGTGAAGTAAGTCAGAAATCAAACCTGAATATCGTGACTTATAAAAAAAACAAGAGCAAAAGGTAAAGTGAAATTTAAAAAAATGTAGCCGGAAGAATTTCGGAAAAGACTCGAAGAAATCTTCGCCAAAAACAACCTCAGCCTGTCGAATAACTAAGTACTGATGGAAGTAATCCACAAAGAAGTTAAAAGACCATCTTAATTGAAACAGAAGAAAATTTAACAAAGTAATTTTAAAAATTAGAAAATTCAATAACGTTTTCATTTTGAGCAAGCACAAATACAAAAGGAAAACAATATTTCAAGCAATTGAGACAAATTCATTGCACATACAAACTCAGACAAGCCAAAATAAGCACAAGAACATCTCTAATTTCGAAATAAAGCAAAAACCTGTAGGAAATGAAAAATTTTTGAAATACAATGAGACATTTTTCGCAATTTTTTTGACAAAATTCAAAGCAAATTTACTTGGTACCACAGAACCTGTTTTTAATTTGTAATAGAAACTGCCCCCGAGCCTTAAGCCTAACTTCGGTCATAAGTAAAAGCAATAAAACATAATAATAGGCTTAGAATTGCTAAAATAGTCTGAAAACCGGAGAATTTGTTGAAAAATCTTCTTCAAATTAGCAAAAAACTCCCTTTAGTTATCGAAAACCTTCGCAATTCTATCAAAACAACAGAAAAATTAAAACTTTAGACTAAAATAACTTTTTAGAGAGCCTAAAAATTTCACCTTAACTTATCAATTGAACTCAAATTGAACTGAAAAAAATAATCTGAATGGCAAAACATTTCAAAAACCAATAAACACATTTAACAGAAAATTGTTCAAAAGCAGCCTATTTTTTTAAAAATACACACACATAAATTCATATTAGGGAAAGCAAAAGGCCAACAACACCAATTTCAAAAATCAATTGAAACCGAATAAAGATACCACAGACACTAAAACATGAAAAAGAATACAAAAACCGCTAAAAAATGCAAAATCACAAAAATAGCTCAGGATTGCATGTAAAACTCTGATATATAGTTGAGATGGCCACAAACGCTCCCAAGTGAACAGTTACTTGTCAACGTGTTTTAGAAAAACCACTTTACCCGAAAAAATTGAACAGAAAAAATCTGCACCGACAAAGACGCACGTGATCAAAAAAATCTAGCCCACTTAGCGAAAAATTTTTAAAACCACCATTTCTCGCTCTTTTTCAAAAGAAGGCATGAACAAAAGCACGAATTTGTTCACTGAAACAATTTTTTCAGTTTTACTTACTCTTATTCAGTTTTACTTTCAGATTTATTTACTCCCTGAACATTTAAAAAAAAAAACAATAAAGTCTCTTCGAGTCTCAAAAAAAGGAGAGCGCCTAAATAATAGCCGTTGAGAGGCTGACGGCGGCTATTAACAATCATAACCGACTAAGAACTGGCAAGCGGTTGGCTTCCTCCGTAGCTAGCTGCGGCTAAGGGAGGCTAGCTTAAGCACTTCATTGAGGGGGGGGGGGGGGGGGGTGACCATGAGAAAAATTGGAGTGGTGCGCATGGGGGGGGGGGGGGGGGCGTGGGCGCGCGTGGGGGGGGGGTCTGTGCGGAATGAGGAGAGCGCGGATTGGGAAGTGGGGTGGGAGGGGGGTGAGTTAATGGTGGAGGGGGTAAGTTAGCAGTGGCGGGTAGCAAATATAATTACTGCAAACTTCGATTGAGAGCAATTATAAACAGTTAACTGAATCAAATTTGGTCAATACAAAATTTTAAAAAATCGTTGACTAGGTATCGTGCTTGATCTCTCAGCTATCAAGATCGAGTGAAGAACAATGCTCCATGTCCTAAATATGCTCGATGTCCTAAATGAGAAATAGAGTTGGAGATATAATAATACTTAGGATAAAGAGCACACCAATTCTGAGCCAGTTTCACTATTCAGATGTCCTCCTAAACTCTGTATCAAAAAATGCAACAGTATTGGTAACAAAATAGTAGTATCACAGTTGCCGCAATATTTCGTAAATTTTAAAGAAAACAAGAATTAAACAAACTATTTTGCGAAATTCGTTACTAAAAAGATTTTATCGTCCTTAAGTTCAGATCTTGACATAAAATTGAATTGCGAAGTAACAAAAATCTAAGTCCTCCAAAAAGTCAGCTTGAAAAAATTTATTTGGCATCATACAAAAATTCACGGCACTCAATTTTTCAATGACGATAATCTTTTCGATCTTTTTTATGTTAATTAAAGAAGAGAACAATTGAAATCAAAGCTCACTGTTCAAAGGTCCAAAGGGCTTTCTAAGCAGTTCCAAATTATTGTATCTAGTTTCTTCACGCGAAATATTATGGAACTATTGACTTTTAATGTTTGATTTTCAAATAAACAATGGCTTATTGAACTTTGCCACTACTTTTCTCTTAATTTGGTCAACTTGTAGCTTAGTGTCAGCAAAGAAAGAATGCTTCTTCTTCCTCTTCTTTCTATTGAATTAAATTTCAATATTTTTTCGTTTGCACGCGTTAAGTTATGGTTTTCCGGCTCTGATACTACTAGATTTCACAATTTTTCTTTTGATTTTTAGGCCTTGGCCCACTTTTCACGTTTTTCTCTCGTTTTGTCAAATTATTGAAAATTCACAAATAACAATATTGGCGTTCACAAAAGGCCCAATTGAACACGTAAAGGTTAAATCATAGATTATGGTTATAACGGCTTCGACACCCCTTTTTCGAAGAATATAATTGAACTTTTTGCATTTGACTTTAACTGTCGTTTTTACTTTGTCTTTTAGTCGTATGAAATTTCCTGCATAATGACAGGTCTCATTAACTTCTTATGAAGGAATAAATGAGCCTATTTTCTGATTTGAGTAGATAGCTGAAGGCTTTCATGACCTGAAAACAATTGTTTAAAAAACACTTTTTAACTTCGCACTTTTGTTCTTTTTTGTCTATTTGTTACCTAGTCTCGCTAATTACAGGTCACATATGACATTATTGTCACCAAGAGGGGTTGCAATTGTGCCAAAACTAATGTTTTTCGAAAAAATTCGTTTATGAGTTTGCTTCGACACAGGTTTTTTGCAAAAAGGTAAAATAATTTTTTAAATTTATCTAAAATTGACGCTCTTTTTGTAGACGTAAGACATATTATGAAAAATTACAGGTCGTGAGCGCTTCCTTTGGACGAATAGACGAACCTATTTAATTATTTCATTTTGTAGCTAATGTCTTTCATGACTTTCAAGATAATTTTCTAAAAATACAAGTATTACTTAATTTTGCCATTTACTCTTTTTTGTATACTTATCTATTCTCATAAATAAGATGTCCTATACCACATTATTGGCGTTCAAGGAAGGCTCATTTGAACATATCTTTAGAGGCAAAATATGGCTTTACGGCTCCGAAAGCGTTTTCTCGAAATATTCAATTGAATTTTAGTTTGTTGTCTCCATTTGTTGTTCTTTTCGTAACCACATAAAAGATTGAATAAAGACAGGTCTATAGAGGCATTTGTAATTATATACATGTTGGATTATTTCAATTGCTATATAATATTTTTCATTATTTTGAAATTAATTGTTCTTAAATATAAAAGCCAATATTTTTTAACTTCGCTGTTTTTTGTTCTATTTTGTCTAATTGTTACCAATTATGGAGTGGTCCCACATCTTTTCCAATGAAGTACAAGTTATTTTGTTTAATTTCAATTTTATCCGACGCTATTTTGACCTTGTGAATAAGTTCAAATTGACTAAGTTTTGGATGTAATTAATGCTGTTGTTATTGTTGTTTGATTTTGTTGTTCGTCTTGACTTGCTTTCTTAATAATGCCTGACCTTATCAATCTAATGCGGCATTTTTTTTTACTCCACTGTGTTAATTGCGTTGAGGGCGACCTTTTTGTTCATACACATTTTTTGAAAAATACTTGAATTTTTGAGGGCTTTCCATCTGTTCCTCATTTGGTAGACATTTATGCCAAAAAAAGTGGATGAGACGGGTCAGAACTCAAAATGCAAACGCACATTACCGAGCCTCATTGTTTAATTCTCAAACTTTTCTTAAATTCTCAAGTAGAAAGTTTAAGAAAAAATGTCACAAAACAGGCAGATTACCAGAATATCAACGGAATAGATTTGCGTGCCGTATAATACAGATATAAACAGATAAAGATATATCAGTTGAAAAAGTTATCGACGCCGCCCAAGAAAACTAAGTAATAAAAATTTAGCTATCGATTAATAAGGCCTATTGAAATTCACTCAGCGGAAGCTTTTTCATTGGGTGGCTTCCTTTATTGCCCATTAATTTCCTTTGACCTTGAGCTTATTTCAAATAAAACTTATGTTTTAACGTACAAAACTCATTTTTATTGAGTGAGGTAAGTCAAAATGACCAAAATCTAATCACCCTTATGACTGAAAAACATTTAGTAGACCGGGACAGAAATGACGTAACGTGCGCGAAGGCAGTTAGTGAGAGGAAGAAGTCATTGAGAAAATTTCGACTTTTTAAGCTTTGCGGTGCGAAACAAATGTAAAACGAAAAAAGGACGGTCGAACAAAAAACACCCAGAAGAAATCTGGAACCAACTCGAAGCGTCAGAACTTCACAACTAAACAACCAGAACTGCAGCCGAAATCATTATTTTTTGTCTTAAAACATTTTTTTACTGCACGTGATTTGATTAAAATATAACATAACGAAAAATATTTATAAGTACATAAGTCATTGAAAGAAGCGATCAGAATGATGCAGCATTCAGAAAAAAAGTATGCTGCACACGTTTAAATTTTAAGATCAGATTTTAACAGAAAAAAACTGAAATCTCGATATCGCAAAATTTCGTACCATAAGAAACGTCTGTTAACGTTGAAAGATTGCCAAATTCAAAGTATCAACATATATTGATAGGATCCAAAAATTGAACGCAACACAAATGGTCACATAATAATTCAGGATTATGGTCATCAAATCTTAGAACTCTGCGACCCAAAAGGTACCTTGGGGTAGCTAAAGGCAGACAAAGTGAACTGAATTATTCAAAGAAAATAAAATAGAACTAAAGAAATGAACTTTTTCTTTTTGACATCACAGGAAAAATGACCGAAATAAGCAAAAATCTATCTTGTTGGGGACATCACAGACAAATAGAATTCGCACTATTGCGAGACTTCATCATAAATTAATCACGTTGAATCATTGAATTTTATTAAAAACAAAAAGCAGATCAAATAAAACTGTAGAGATCAGCAGAATGCTAGAATGTTATTTGCTAGAATGAGGGACATCCCGACATATTAAAAAAATTTCCAAATGTTTAATTTTTGAAGTTAGAAAAAAAACTAGTAAAAAATGAATAGAAAATCAAGAAAATATTTAGCATCAATTCACATTAAATTATTACTGATGAACATTAAGTTGGAAAGATTAAATAATTTTGCAAAAATGTGCATAATATTGTTAAAACTACACTTTTACTATTGTTAATATGTATTTTAATATGTGTTTTAATATTGTTAAAATTCTGTACCTATTGTTATAATGTATTTTATTATTGTTAATATGTATTTTAATATTGTTAAAATTAGACTTCTAAAATTTTAACTGAAATTCAAAGCCTTAACGCCAAAAATTAATTCAATTAATAACACGAAATTAAAATCCATGACGGTGCAGAAACTTCGTATTAATTAAAATGAAACAAAAAAAAACTTAAAAATATTGGACAAAAAAGCCAAAATCGGATTAGCATGTTTGGAATTTTATAAATCAAATCTACCTGAAGCTAAAAAGATGTGTTCAATGCATGAATAGGCAAAAGGACGATGCCATATACACTGATATTTTAACAAAAAATACGCTCAATGATCCAAAAATCAAAAAATGAATGAAAAAAGTACATATTAATTGTTTTTATAGAAAACCAAATTACAAGCAAAAAATTGAGCCAAATGGACAAAAAACGGCTCGTCTATATGCTCCATTCTCTTAAACTTATCTATATGCGCCATTCTCTCAAAAACCCTTTTTAAAGTTAACAATTCATTCAATGAACGAAATGCATGATAAAAAAACTGTTCGCTCAGAAAAAAATCAGTTCACACGGTAATTTTACTGGCTTTTGCTTTTAAGTCAAAATGCCGTTTCAACAAATAGTTCTTCCTGTTAAAAAACCTCAAGAAAACCAATACTCCTTTTCTAGTCGTAAAAAACCATGAACACCGCAATACTTATTTTGAAATATTTCAGAGTTTATGTTTTCACAATCAATATTGTTTTAAGAAATATTCAAAATGATAAAAAACATTACAAAATAGAACTTTCGATAATCGCAAAGCCACCAGTAGTTTTGAAATAAGGATTCAATTTGTATTTCAGTAAAGGACCTCTACAGGAAATCACTTTCATGAAAACAAACTAATTTCCACGTCTACCATTTTCGCACTCCAAAACGTGCTTTTTACTTTTGCCGAGCAGCCCGTCCGCACAAATGAGTTATTCAATAATATCCAAAATTATTTTTTCACCATTTTTGCATCATTTCTACACACGCCTAGCCGAAGGAAAGTATTGTATGAAATGGAGTATTAAATGTTTATTAATTTTATCTTAAACTTTATTAATTTAGAATCATTGGACTCACTTAATGCGACGAAAAATGAGTGCTAGATTTAAACAGACAAACTAAATCCTGCAAATACTCAAAATCTGCAGACTATAGTTATCATTAGGCAGTTACTTGTAAGCTATGTTCATATGAAGACAACTGTTAGAGACACTTCAAGACGTTGCGCCACGTGGAGTTTGAAGCTTTAATTGCTTTTCGACAAAAAAAGTCGGGCTAACTTTAAAACAATTGAAAATTATCACGAGTCTGGCCGAGACACTAACCGAAGCAAAAATGGAAACTAAAATTGTCAAAACTAAATTTCAGGAACAAAAAATATTGGCAATAAAAGCCCCGAGAAGAGAAAATCCATTAGAATAGGAATGATTCAGAACAGCTTGAAGGATTCTAACATTGTCATAAGTGAAGGAGGGAATGCACTCCAACTCGATTGCACTGTCTATGCTACTCCTCTGTCTTGTAATATTGATAGGCGAACTTCCTGAGCTAAACGTGACTGCCGGATTTTGACAGGTTTGCAGCGGTGAACCAATTGGAAATCCGATCACTGAGTGCCGCCCACCAAAGCCACACGAGTTTGGAGTCGCACTAAGCGGCCGGCTATGTTTGCTGGCATTAGGTGAAAACAGACATCTTCCACAAGAATTTCCATATGATTTGCTAGATACTCGTATCAACTTCTTGGGTTTCATTTTCTGCAAACAGAAACATTTCACATCCTGTCAAGATTTCAACAATCTACCAGTTACTCAATGAATATAATTGGCAATATGAATCTCATTGTTGGTTACATTTCACTTCTACTCAAACAGCGTAAAAGATCGAATTCACAAGTGAAATGAATAATATCATTTGACGAAACTCAAAAAATTGGAGAGCAAATCGATTCAAGTTTTTTTTGTAAAATTTGAAAGTAATTGCATTTGATACCAAAAACGTAGTATTAAGTAGTGAATACTTCAGTATTGTGGTTAGAGGAAAAATTTAAATAAACATTAAATATTCACTGTATATGCGATTACTGCGAAGACCCATTTTTATTGCGCTGAAGAACATACTTTTGAATTAACTAAGAAGCACTAAGAAGATCGTTTTTTCTCGGATGACGGGGTAGGCTGATAGGCAAACATTCGATTGGGAAACAGATTGAGTAATCGGCCAAAAAGTACAACAAACATAGCCGGCATATTGTCGGAAGAACGGCGAAAGAATAGAATTGCGTGCCGTATAATAGAGATAATTTAAAGCTTATTAAATTTAATTCCGCAAAAGGCTTTTATTAGGGACCTTTACTGCACATATGAGCTCCTTTGACCTTGAAATAATTCAAATTAAACTTAAGTTTTAAAGTGCAAAAGTCATTTTATTGAGTGAGGTAAGTCACGTATGATCAAAATCTAATCACGCATATGATATTAAAACCTTTGCTAGAGAGAGAATGAGAAATGACGTCACGCGCGCAAACGCCGTTAGTGAGAGAAGTCATTCAGAAAATTTGACATTCAGCTTTGCTGTGTGAACAAATGTAAAACGAAAAAGAGCGTCAGACGGCGAAACAAAAAACATAACAGGACAAATCCTGACGTACAATTCAAAGAATTTTCATTGAATAAACAAAAAGCTAGACCTAAAACGGACTATGAGTGGATTGGGAAAACCATTTAAAAAAATCAGACTGAAAAAACAGAAAATCATAATGAAAATGCCACATATGTACAAAAAACCATTAGCGATAAATCCAAACTTGGTTCAAACAAAAAATTAGGCGTAGAAAGAACTATAAATAGATTGGGAAGGCCAGTTAGAAAACAATCCTATCCAAAAAAACAGTAAAAATCAAAGTGACGTTGCCGCATGTGAATAAAATACCACTAGCGAGAAAACGAATTCTTGTTCAAACACCGTTATCTCAGTTCTGCTTTAATATTTGAGCGAAAAAATTTCACACCGCAAAACCACTCCCTTTTTCGCTCAACTTCCTGTTTCGGCGTGACCAAAATCGCAGCTTCAATTTGACTTCAAAAATAATGAAAAAGTGTGAACAGATCATAAAAACATAGCCGGAAGAATTCTGGAAGCGACTCGAAGCGTAAAAACTTGACAAAAAATCCTAATTGCAGCTGAAACCATTACCTTTTTTATTAAACTATTAACTCATTAGCTCCCCCCGGATCTGATCTAAAAATTGGTGAAACTTAAACCACTAAGCGAAACAAAATGCCGCAAAAATATTTATTAATGAAAACGTTTGGTAACGTTAACCGCAAAATAATTAGGATAGTCAAAACACTGATAGGCTGAAAAAGCTGACAGGGCTATCAATTGCCCTCAAATTATTCATGATTCTAATCTCAAAAACATCGCGAAAGTAAACGGCAGATAAAAAAAATAACTTTAAGTTAAGTTTTTCAAAAAATAATGGTCAAAGTTAAGAATCAGAAAACTACTACAGTTAGATTTTTCATCACTGCAGTTAACACAAAAACAACATATACTTATTTCTTATTGTATATATGCTAGACAACATGATTTCAAACTATTTCAAATATTAAAATCATAGAAAGGCAACAGAGTAATATTTGAAGGCCAAAAACCGTTTAAGAACAATACCAAGGCCGGAAGAAAATACAATAAAAAGTAATAAGTGGAAATTCTGGAAAAGGCTTTTTAGCAAACTCTCAGTACTGCCATATGTTGAGTGAAATCAATTGCAAACCAATGAAATGACAAAAATCTAAGAAAAAGCAGAAATCATTCAATTTTTTAATAACTGAAAAAATCAATATAACCAGTATATATGTAGGTGCCAGGACAGAGCTAGAATGATACAAGCTAGAATTTTAACATTATGGACACAGTGTAAGGAACACCGTAACAGAGACTAATTCTTGATTTTTGAAAGTTCAAATCAAAGTTTAAAAGTATTGAAAATTTTAATATCAAATATAAAAAAAAAGAAAAACTAACACCATTTCAATTTTTGAGCATTCGAAACATAGAAAAGACGACGAGTCATCCGAGGGGAAGATCCATCCTCCTGAACAGATCAAAAAAGAAATAGCAGAAATCAAACATACGAAACCTTGAAACATTTTGCACAAAAAAGGCCAAAAAATTTTTAAGACTGCGTTCATAAAAACACTTTAACTGTATTCGAAAAGCTAACGCTAAAAAATTATTGACATTTTTATTGAAACAAAATTAAAGCCCCTTATGTCGCACAAAAAAGACTTTCTAGTAATTAAAACCAAAATATAGACAAAAAACAGAAAAATTGGAAAAAACTACCAAAATCGGATTAGCATACGTACAATTTTATAAAACAAAATTACATGGAGGTAAAAAGAGGCATTGTGTATATGAAGTATCAACGGGAAGTTGTCATATTAACTGATTTTTGAAAAAAACACGGCTAAAATATCCAAAATGAAGAAATTAATAGAAAAAAAGCCGAAAATTAATTAAAAAATCAACAAAAATGTACCAATTTTGAACCTGAAACGCGTTTTCAGGATCTGCAAAACGCTGTGCTATTAAATTCCAAGGTTTACATTTCAATATAGCATCGAATAAAACTCATTTCTAAAAAAAAATTACAAGCAAAAATAATGTGCCACTTAGACGAAAAAACGGCTAAAAACGGTTGTCTATATGTGCCATTCAGTCAAAAACTACTTTTCAAAGTCAAAAAGTCATTCAGTAAACGCAGCGCATGATAAAAAAACTCCTCTCGCTTAGAAAAAATTAGTTCACACGGAAATTTTTCTCACTTTCGCTTTTAGGTCAAAACAGCGTCTGAATGAATAGTACTTACGGTAAAAAAAAACCTTAAGAAAACCAATACTACTCTTCGAGTCGTAATAGCCGGAAGAATTCCGGAAGCAACTCGAAGCGTAAAAACTTGACAAAAAATCCAGACTGCAGCTGAAGCCATTACCTTTTTTATTAAACCATTAACTCATTAGCCCCCCCCCCCCCCCCCCCGGTCTGATCTAAAAATTGGTGAAATTTAAACCACTGTCACAGAGCGAATCAAAATGCCGTAAAAATATTTATTATTGAAAACTTTTGGTAACGTTAAGTGCAAAATAATAAGGATAGTCAAAACACTGATAGGCTGAAAAGCTGACAGGGCTATCAATTGCCCTCAAAATTCAGGATTCTAATCTCAAAAAGATCGCGAAAGTAAACGTCAGATAATAAAAATAACTTAGAAACTAAGTTAAATTTTTCAAAAAATAATGCTCAAAGTTAAGAATCAGAAAACCAGTACAGTTAGATTTTTCAGCACTGCAGTTAAGACAAAAACAAAATACACTTCTTTCGTGTTGTATATATGCTAGACAACATGATTTCAAACTAATTCAAAAATTAAAATAATCATAGCAAAGCAAGTAATATTTAAAGGCATAAACCGTTTAAGAACAATACCAAGGCCAGAAAAAATACAAAAAAAAGTTATAACTGGAAATTCTGGAGAAGGTTTTTAGCAAACTGTCAGTACTGCCTTATGTTGAATGAAATCAATTGCAAACCAATGAAATGACAAAAATCTAAGACAAAGCAGAAATCAATCAATTTTTTAATAACTGAAAAAATCAATATAATCAGTATAAATGTAGGTGTCAGGACAGAACTAGAATGATACCTGCTAGAATGTTAACATTATGGACACAGTGTAAGTAACACCGCAACAAAGACTAATTCTTGATTTTTGAAAGTTCAAATCAAAGTTTAAAAGTTTGGAAAATTTTGATATCAAATATAAAAAAACAATAGAAAAGACAACGAGTCATCCGAGACAAAGATCCATCCTCCTAAACAGATCAAAAAAAGAAAAAGCAGAAATCAGACACATACGAAACATTGAAACATTTTGCACAAAAAAGGCCAAAAAATTTTTAAGACTGCGTTCATAAAAACACTAACTGTTTTCGAAAATTTAACACTAAAAAATTATTGACATTTTTATTGAAACGAAATTAAAGCCCCTTATGTCGCACAAAAAAGACTTTCTAGTAATTAAAACCAAAATATAGACAAAAAACAGAAAAATTGGAAAAAACTACCAAAATCGGATTAGCATACGTACAATTTTATAAAACAAAATTACATGGAGGTAAAAAGAGGCATTGTGTATATGAAGTATCAACGGGAAGTTGTCATATTAACTGATTTTTGAAAAAAACACGGCTAAAATATCCAAAATGAAGAAATTAATAGAAAAAAAGCCGAAAATTAATTAAAAAATCAACAAAAATGTACCAATTTTGAACCTGAAACGCGTTTTCAGGATCTGCAAAACGCTGTGCTATTATATTCCAAGGTTTACATTTCAATATAGCATCGAATAAAAATCATTTCTACAAAAACATTACAAGCAAAAATAATGTGCCACTTAGACGAAAAAACGGCTGAAGACGGTTGTCTATATGTGCCATTCAGTCAAAAACTATTTTTCAAAGTCATTCACTAAACGCAGCGCATGATCAAAGACACTTCTCTCGCTTAGAAAAAATTAGTTCACACGGCAACTTTTCTCACTTTCGCTTTTAGGTCAAAACAGCGTCTGAATGAATAGTACTTACGGTAAAAAAAACCTTAAGAAAACCAATACTACTCTTCGAGTCGTAATAGCCGGAAGAATTCCGGAAGCAACTCGAAGCGTAAAAACTTGACAAAAAATCCAGACTGCAGCTGAAGCCATTACCTTTTTTATTAAACCATTAACTCATTAGCCCCCCCCCCCCCGGTCTGCTCTAAAAATTGGTGAAATTTAAACCACTGTCACAGAGCGAATCAAAATGCCGTAAAAATATTTATTATTGAAAACTTTTGGTAACGTTAAGTGCAAAATAATTAGGATAGTCAAAACACTGATAGGCTGAAAAGCTGACAGGGCTATCAATCGTAATAAAAAAAGACAGCTCCAAAAAACAATTCAAATTCTTTGAGTTGTAAAAAAAACCAAGATCACCGCAATATAGCTACGCTCAGCTTACAGCTATAAAAAAGTAAGCAAAAAGTACAGCAAAAAAAGCAAATATTTTTCTTCAAGTGTTCGCAAAATTTGTTGATCGGGCGAAAAATCTGTTATAAAAAAACCGCTAGAAAAATTGCAACTCATTTCTTTTGCGAGCAATTAAAAAGGTTATCTGGACCCCAAAAATTACGACATTTAGTTTTGAGAGCAACAAAAGTATTATACTTTTCTATATACTAAACAAGTAGCAAAAGTAGTTGTTAAACGTTTTAAATTAATGACAAAAATTAATTGCTAAGAAAAAATGATAAACTCAGTACCTCTTTTGATATGAAGTTTTCGTCTCCGTAGGAACACAAGGAAGAAAGCCTCCGATTCTGTCTGAACTCGTCAACACACTTGCAGAACTGGAAACAATAAGAACACTCATTTTAATTCCAAGTCTAAGAAACAACTGTTTAGAACCTTTCATTATTTCAATTATGCATGCGCACAAAAGACTCAACATTTTTCAGTGTGTGCTTCCCACAATCTCCGCCAACTTCGAACACTTATTTATTTTGGTCAACTTCGGGTAAGTCAAATACAACTTAATAGTCACAAAGGGCAGCTGCTTGACAAAAGAGGTTTGTTTTATCCCAATGACAGCCGTCAAAAAATAAAGATAATCAACAGACGAACATAACTATCTGATTCGAACTCGAATTATCGGATTACGAGCCACTGGGCCAAAACGTGACCTTAGAACAAAACCGAGAATTTTGTAGATCTGTAAATCAAATACAGATATTTGATTACTCTCAAAGATGTCCAACCAGGTATCCCACCTTCTACTATCTAGTAATTCGACTTTCATCATTTTTTCAAAAACAAGACACTCTACAAAAGAACGTCTACAATAATAAAAACAGCCATATTGCACAGTGGATCAATTAATACCATAATCAATTAATTTGAAGAGGAGCAACCTATTTTACCTATATTAGTTGTCTTTCCATGTAGTAGTTCTAGTAGACACGGATTTAGGGTTGACCCACGGGTTTTGGAACCCTTCAGTATATTAGTTCAGTTTATTAGTGTCAGTTTCAAGCCGTCAGAATAAGTAGTTTTTCAAGTTACTTACAGTTTTTTCAGGTGCATATTATTTGCCAGATACTACGTTTCTGCACATTGTAGTGTTCAAGAAACAGTTTCCAGTATATATCGCTACTACTCTTTTTAATTCATAGTGGTGGCTCTACATTTAGAACTTTCTTGAAGATGTTTGCCAGGCGTTTCGCGCGTACATATAAAGGCCAGTTGTTTTCGACTACAAAATAGTCTTAGACAACTAATTTCTAGTAGTCAGATTTGTACCATATGCAGAAAAGAAAAATTCGACGGTGCTACTTTCATCAGGTAGCTCATTTATGACTCAGAGAAATAACAAAGGACCAAAAATGGAATCTACGGCCACCAAAATTGATCTGTTTAGTCCGGAGAAAGTTTTATTTGAAATTAAACGTTATCTTAGTGGCTATTAGTCCGAAGCTCATTTTTAGATAGGGGAATAGATAAAGGTGTTCTTTTTGATAAGGGTATAGGTTTCTGTGTTATGAAAAAGAGCACGTACGCAGAAAACTGGAAAGAGTACTAGATTGCGAACAGTTTAGAAAACTTGAAAAGAGTTTTGATAATAGCGTAATGGAAAAACGAAAAAGAACTAAACAAAGAATTTTTGGATATGAGGAAAAAAGGGAAGATACCGGTTAAAGTTTACGAAGCTTTAAGGTCCACTGGAGCACAACCGGCAAGGTTGTATGGATTAGCTAAAGTACACAAAAAAAGAAACCCTTCTGAGACCTGTTCTCTCTATCCCGGGAAGTTGTTATAATAAACTTAATAAGTTTCTAACACCCTTTTTCCAAAAGATTGAAGGAGCAAACCTGGAAACTAACACCAATGACGCACGAAAGACTTGGAGCAAATAAAACATGAAAACGATGAACAAATCCTATCATTAATGTAAAAAGTTTATACACCAACGTTTCCGTAAAGGAAGCGATTGCCCTGCGATCGCTTTATGCTCGGAACGATAAACCGGACATACCTAGAACAACAATGAAACGTCTGCTTGAATTATCCGTCACAAACGTCAATTTCAAATGCAATAAAAGTTGGTACTGTCAGAAAGACCGGTTAGCAATGGGTGCGTCCTTGGCGGTAATTTTGGCTAACATTTGGATGAACTCGTGGGAGCCACAATAGAAATTACAGACAACTAAAGGTAAAACCAGCGCACAACGGAACACCTGTAGCAATTGTGCGTGTGACAGCACGTTCCAGGGGTGTTGAGTGTGAAATTTGAAATAGATGGTTCCACGCAAAATGTCAGCGAATCAGCAACACAGAATATGATAGCATGGAAAACCAGTTCTGGATGTGCTAATTCTGCCGTAAAATGATAAGACTGACATTAACCATTCGTCCGAAACCAAAGTTTTTCTAAGATATGTCGACGATAATGTGAGAAAACTGTTAGAGGTGACACCAAGGAGCTGTTAGATGTGGTTAATAAACTCGATCCAAATCTTCCAACTTAAATTAGAAACAACGGATGACAAATACAGTTTGCCATTTCTAGACATGTCAATTAACGTACAACCGGAGGGTACAATTTTTTTGCACATGGTATCAAAAACCTTCAGATACTGGAAATATCCTGAACTACCGTAGCTGTGCACCCCCTTCAACATAAGAAAAGCATAATACAGGGAACAATACACCACCCTTTCCGAAGCACCAGCAATTGGGAACGGTTCCATGAAGCATTGAAAAAAAATGAAAAAATTGGGAACGTAATCAATATCCTAGGCATTGGGTAGGGAATATTATCATGGACACAACTAACCAGCTGCGAATGAAAGAACAAAGAAAAGGATATAACGCTGCCGTAGCCGTAAAACAAAAAAAATAAATGAGAAACAACAATTTGTATTACAGTACAGAGGCAACATTTCTAATGAATCTGTAAAGAAGCTGAACAAAATTCACCCTGTACAGACATTTTCACCATTCGCAAACTTAAGAGCTGTTTAACTAGCCTTAAGTCTAGCTTTGATAAAGACCTCAAATCCCACGTGGTTTATGAACTCACTTGTAATGGATGCAAATCCATCTATTGCCACAAGGGCAGAGAGCATGCCAAGGCGGACTCACCGAAGGGAATACATGCAATTGAGTGCAACGGTGATAAAACAGTTTTCCAGTGGAAGATAGACAAGTGCGGCAACCAATCTAAGTTAATGACACTAAAGGCGCTCAATAAAAGAACACTGAAACCAGCCATCAACACGCGCGACAAATATCGAACACGAGGATTGACACTGAAAGCTTAGTTTTGAGATGAAACTCCAACTTGAAAGAAAGACACCTTACAAAACGAAAATTTCAACTTTACAATTGAACAAAACCAAAATAAGTTTAAAGTGATTTATGCAGGTTTTTTAATAAAAAACATGTCGATATGCATCTGCTACATCAAATCGAAAATATATATTTACTCGGATGCAAAATTTTGTAGATACGACTGTGGATATGCAAAAATTCGTTTTAAATTTCCTTGAATGAGGTATTTTAGTGATTTGCATTTTATTTTGTGGCTTTTCATTTTAGCATTTTGTATGCTTTATAACCTGACGCGATGAACTCAGAGTTCGAAAACGTTCGTAAAAAAGTTTTAAATTGACAATCCTTTTTAAATCTCATTTTTAGAATAATTTCAAACAAAACATCAATTGCACTATGTTTGGAGCACAAACTGATTTTCATGAGTAAAAGACAAAAAAAGGATAAATGAACATTTTGTTGCACATATCCCACTCAAAAATTTAACATTTAGTTGAGACAGGAGTATACTGATTAGCATCAAAATGTCTTTCTGTATGAAGTGGAACAACGTTAGTCACTAGCGTGAAACACTATCCTATCATTTGGTAGGTAGCGGTGAGGTAGGTTAAGACCATTTTAAGACTTTTTTTTAACTAATTAAGAATTAACTTTTTAACAATTTTTTATACTAATAAGGTCAAAAGATAATCCATCCGAAGAAATCATGCGCTCTTTCAAACCAACTGTCGTAAATGTCGAATTAAAAGAACACTTACTTTAAGATAACGCTCTTTCTGGAACCTCTTGTAATTATGAAGAGCATCAACAGAGCATGTTCTTCTTATATTCTGGGACGCCTCAACTGGTGATAACAGGACATGAGAAGACTCCAATTCTGTGTTCTGCGCTGGGCTTAAGTTACCAATGAAAAACATCGGAGATTCTCTCTTTCGATGCCTAACATTAACATTCTCACTGAAGCAACTGTCACTAGAACGCGGAGGAAAGTTGAAAGCTTTCACAGGTGCATTCTTTGAATTACGCCTCACAAGACCAGACGGCGAGTTTAAATAATCTGTTGAATCAGTAAGCACTGATTTCTCCATAACACCTGAAAATTGTCGACATTAAAATTTGGAACATTAAAATTTGATTTGGGAACTTAAAAACTTCCCTTGGTTATTTATTTTTGGGATCTATTCTACCCCCATCCCCAGTGTTTTTCATGACCCCAAGTTACAAATTAAATGTTATATAGCACGTTGCTATGTAAGAAAACAGCACGTGCGCCTGCGGGTCATAAAAATTTATGCTCACTAAGCTGGGGGGGGAGGGAGAGACAGAATAGATCCTAAAATTGTTATAGTCTCATATGCCACGCATGTAAAACTTGATAAACTTATTAAATAGTCTTTACTTATTAAAGTCACCCTAGATTGGACGGGTGAAAATTTATTTATGAGACGGTGCCATATATTAAAGACAAAACACCTGGATAGCATATGTGGTATCAATTTGAAGCTCTCTGCGTCTATAATTTCACTACAAACGAAATATTTGTAATTTTGCCTAAGTTTCGATCAAATTTAACCAAATTTTGCTCAAAATTTAATCATTTACGACAACTAGCGGTTTTTTGAGGGTATCTTAAAAAACAAGTATTTTATCGTTTTGTCAATGTCTCCAAATATTGAAGAAATACCAAAAAATTGCCCTTTTTGAGAAAATGTTTTTGACAAATTTTTAGCCAATTTTTGGACATTTTGATGAATTTTTAACCAGTCTCTCGCCTGTGTTAACAAAAATTTTCATCCAATGTACAGTTTTTTTAAAAATCCCTGTTTAAATATTGATAACGAGGGACGAACTCATTTGGGGTCTGTATTAATGGTTAATTGTTCCAAAAATTTTTGAATTACAAAAAACTATAGCGCTATTTAATTACAAACCTGAAAATCTAAGAGAAATTTTCAGATTAAGTGACAGCAAGCACTTTGTAGGCACATACAATTGACTGATTCAATTGTATCACCAATCACCAATTACTCATTCTCCATTTTCTTCTTTTTTGGACAACACGTAGACTTGAAAAAAATCAGATACTGTCTAAGCCTTTTTTAAATTTTAATTTACTTTTTATGAGACTGATAATATTTTTCCATACCTGTGCCATTCACTAAAACAGCATTTAGAATGAGTTGTGAGGAGCAGCTCCAAGTAGTCAGTCAGCTGTCATTGAGTTCCAATTTCAAATAATTTAGATTTTTGGATAAGGTTTTTTTCATAAAAAGTTCTTCATAAATTTTGATGGCTTTGAGGTCAATTGAAAGTCGAATATGAGGGGTCACATAATGTAGAAGAACGGCTAATATCACTGAGGCAGAACAAGTTACAAAAACATGAGTATACAGGGCTCGGACCACTATTTCAGAGAATCAGATTTTCATCAGAATTTTGTTGACAAGCCTTTGTTTGACTGCTGCTTTTAACGTAATCCCCTTATCAGTATTGGACTTCTTTACGTCTTATAAGAAAAACAACACAATACTTCAGCTTAGCTTCAACTGTGTGAATCACTTTTGTTGTTCGGAGTTTTTTTTACTTTGAAAAAATTTGTTTTGTTAAAAAAAATTTCGACATTTTTGAATATAGGTGTCTTACTCATTATTCTGACAGCCTGCCCAATTATCATTAATGATGGCAGTCCATAGTGAAATGGTGCAGTTTGTATGGCATTCAGTTTCTTTTATGCTCAAGGAGTTTGTCTGCTTCAACACAAAACAATTAAAAAAAATTTTTCTGACTTGATTTCTTTCTACTATGATCTGATTTTCCTCCTGCTGTCGATAACTTGGTTGAGTTTGGACATCGACTGTTCCGACTTCATAGTATTTTAATAATTTTAGGTCGCTTTTTCATTAAACGAAATGTACCTATATTTAGAAAACGTTTTTTTTATTGTAAAACATATTCTTTCTTCTGATTTGTCTTGTAAGTAGCTTATGATTTTTATCTATTTTGATTTTAATTTTTTGAGCAATGAGTTTTTTTGGATTTGATGCTCATATAATTACAATATATTCATTCTCGAAGTGATAAAATCAAAACAAAAGCAAAAAACTTAATACTATATTTTTCCGTAATTGAGATGAAAGCTGAGCTATCTTACTTAGGCCCAAGTTTTTTTACTGCTACTTTGCCTAAATATTGCCCAATCCTACATACTACTTTATTGCTTTTTTTGAATTTTAAAGTGATTTTCAATGCTATCAAGTATTTGCATGTATTCTACAGTAGATGATATGCTACTTGTTTTGGAAAGTTAAATCATGTTTGCTAATATTTGCCAGATCTTCAGCTCTCCATAGGATTTTTGTTAGAAACATTTCATCATGCCGCGTGAGTGCGACATTGGTTTCCTCAGCTCAATCTCTGTATTAACTTGATTTTTGATTACTCTATAACTACAATATAAAAATGCAAAATTAAAAATTAATTCTTATTTTTGTAAACGTTCTGCTGTATCGTTAGCAGAATTTAGTAATCACGAAATCAATAATTATTCAAAATTGCAATTTTTCGTAGAGTTCTCTTGTTTGAAAATTTTTCTCCAAGACTTGTCCAAAATTGCTTTTGAATTTCCCAACTAGATTGAATCGTGAAACTTGATACAGCCGCCGATTTATACAGTTACCTAAATTCAATTCAATTTCTTGCTATTTATTTTCGTTTTACACTCATATATTTTTGAAATTCTTTCATTATAAAATCTTTTCGTCAAGACAGAAACTCCGACAACAGGAAAACCAAGAATGAAGGCGTCCCAATTGCAATCAGGGAAATTTTAAATGCTGAAGCCATCTCAAGAACGTGGGAAGATTCGAACTGTAATCTATACAGTCGCAGCTTTAAAAAAAACTTGACTTTATCAAAAAATTATAGATGTAAACTGATGAAACTTCAACAAAATTTTGCTTAATGCAAAATAAGTTAAATTAAAAGGTTCGTTCTTAGAAGCAACATGTTTTTGGAATACTCTCGTTATAGTATTTATCATAATTTATGTACAACAAAGAATTTTATAACTAATACTTTCTCGCTCGCGTTTATTGTTTCCTCTGAAAACGTCCAATGAACTTTATTTTTTTGAGCAGCTCGGTAAAACCGAAATTTGGAGCTACAACAAAGGCAGCAGCTTGGTAAGAACAATGTTTGGTGCCAAAACAAACGCAGCAGCTTGGTAAAAACAATGTTTAGTGCTTTAACAAACTATTTATATCCTAATTTTTGTTATAAATTATTAAATAGTTTTCCCTTCTCTTTTTTCAAAACGTGTGATTTTGAGTCAACTGTAGCTAGGAACAAGTGCTAACTTATTCTTAGTCCAAGGGTGCCCAATTGGGTGCTATCGCACCAATTTTCCATTTTCAGAATCTTCTCCGTTCCTTGCTTATACGGGTGAAAGAATGATATTTGACAGACTGAAAACATCACCCCAGGCGTCTCATTATATTACGCAAGAACGTAATTATCACAAAAGAGTTTCAATCATTAGTGGCAACGACCTATTTTACGCTCAACATGAGCCAATCAACTCGACAAGCATATCAACGAATTAGTATTAAAGGCAGAAGTAGTTTTTGTCATTTGAATAACACCACCAGAAAAAACTAATAAACGTTTGTTCAATACGAGTAAAGTTTGCAATCTCGTGCAAGTCCAGAAGCTTCAAGCCGTAATCCATGAATGCCTATTTGTCTTCTAGATGTCAAAATTTGAAATAAAACAGGTAATCTTTTAATTTGGATTAGTATTTCAGAGTGCCCTTTTGGGTATTACAGTCCAGAATTTTGTCTAAACTCAAGGATAAATCAACAATGTAAATAATGTGCCCACCGACTGAAAAACCGAAGAAGGAGCCATCAAAAAAACTCAAATAAAATATGCGCTTATGATGTAAACAAAAACCAAGCCGTCTTTCGGTGCATATTTTGTGGAAAGACTGAGCACATGGCAACTAAATGCATCAGAATGAGCGAGGAGGCCATATCTGCTGAACAGAAAGTAAAGGTTAAGTCTTTCTCCGCTGCAATCTTTGTGTCTCTGTGAACAAAAGGGACGCAATTTTTGATGCAGTGAAAAGGCATCGAAGGATTAAATCACAACTTAAAATCAAGAAACAGACGCAAGGGTGGTGACTGAAACGAATGAGAAAAATCGTGACCGAAGGGTGGTGACCGAAGCGTTGATGAGAAGTCTGAAATGTCACCGGTCAACCCGGGGGAATTGAAAACGCATCCAGTCAAAAGTAAAGAGGTCCATAAAAAACTAATACCTGATTACAACGGCGTAAGAATGAGAGGAGTCGAAGAACTAAAAACGAGGACCCAGGGAAAAGTTCGGAGTCCGACAGATCAGAAGTCAAAACGAAAATGAACTATCTTAATCTCAACACTCACATTAATGACAGTCAAAGACTTGGCACCTATAAGTAAACACGTGTAGAAAGATCCTAATAAAAATCACGAACAGCTGGGATTAAAGTATTTTGCTAATGTCTTTATAAACTGCGGAACAATTAACAAAAGCGTACATAAACAAAGAACTCACAACAGAAATATTAATATAGAATAAGTTATCAAAACAGGGTCTTGAATCGCTCCAAAATGGTAAAATCCAGAAAAATAAAGTTAAATTCCTCAATCATAAGCTCCTTAGACAAATTAACATTGACTGGGTTCAGGGCTGGGACGACTGACTAAAAGCCATGAATAAAACTAAAATCATAATGGTTACTTTCAATTTCCGAAGTGTTATGGAATTCACGCGAGGATGCTCCTTGCAAATTCTGTCCCAAGTAAAAACTATGAGGTTGTTTGCCTAACGAAAAAGAGGCTTACTGATGCAGTCTCAAAGGAAGCTCATTTTAAAGATGCTATAATCTCTGATAGCGAAAAATGAAGCATAGAGGCATTCTATTTGCAGTCAAGGAAACTTTAAATGCAAGAGCCATATCGCGGAACAGCAAATTATTGGATACTGTTGTACTTGGCGTATCTTCAAATGGCGCCTCAGTTTTAATTGCAGGTGTTTAAAATTCACCAAAAAGCAGCCAAACAGATGAAAAATTCCATCACCCACTAAAAGACGTTTCAAGCCAAGAAAAAACACTGGAAAATAACGCAACCATCTTGACAGATGATAAAAAAATTTATGAGAACTGACTGGAAACCAATGCACTACGGCAAAGACTATGGGAATATTTGTCTGAACCTCCTGACTGCAGATAATTGCGAACAGCTATTCGAAATCAAAGAGCGACTGGATATTATCAATCACTGAAGTATTCCACCCAGAAAACGTTCTGTCAATTACGGAGATACCAAGGAGCAGTCACGAAAGCGCCACTGTATCCGAGTCAAAAGCTCCTGCGTCAAAACACGGCCTTAGACGACTCGAACAAAGCTCAGCTTTAACAAGTTTTTCCATAGTGCATTAAAACTCCAAATAACGCCAGTGAAAATTTTCCTTTAAAAATTTAAGAATAATAAGTTCGAGAGCAAATTTGCTTGATTTTACATAATTTGCACATTAAAAGAAGCAAAGGGATTGATGGAATAGGTAACTTGATCTTGAAAACAGCTCGGCACTATTCTCGATGTCTCACTACATTCAATTTTTAAAACTTGTCTCACTTAAGGCAAACTCCCTGAGCATTGGAAAGAAACGTTATCATACCAATACATAAGGAAGAGAACACGACTGATTGAAACAGCAGGTCCAAATTAACCAACGTGATTTTAGTTTTTTGAATGTAACCAGTGCTGTCCCACACGGGTCACTGCTTGGGCCACTACTGTTTTTTGTTTATATAGTTGATCTACCAGAATCAATTGTTCATAGTCTTACATACGGTTACGCCGACGACTATAAAGTGATCATCAACAACTACAGTTCCCTTGGAAATAACGTGATTGGACATGGCCTTAGATGACTCTAACAAAGCTCAGCTTTAACAGGTTTTTCCAGAGTGCATTTAAAATCCAAATAACGTCGAACTTACAAAATCAGCCGGAATAAATCTGTCTGTGCCATCCACCCTCAAACAGATAAAAATGCGAGACCATAACACCTAAGCTTCATTTAGCTAGAAAAACAAAGAAATTGAATAGAGCGAAGATTATGGCAGCAGCGCAGAAAACACCAGCACTAAAATTGAACCACTACTGGCAAAAGGAATTGCCATACATACATCTTTAAAATCCGCAGAAACGCTTTGAGAGAAGGATCCAGAAGAATGAAGACAAGAGCTACGAAAGGTAAACAAAACCCAAAATGATACAAATTTCTCTGAGTCTCCGTAATTGCACACAGCTGGAGATGAAACGGGTATGGATTTCGGTGCAACACCGAAAATACAGGATACTTACATCTGGGAATTACAGCAGAATTCCAGATGAAAGTCATGGGCAATCCTCAAATTATAACAAAAAAGTGGCAGTGAATCAAGAAAACAACAATTGAAATCAGACTAGGATCAATGTCCTAATTTTTCAAAAGCTCAAAGGAAAACTAGTGGTATAAAAGATGCGACGCAAACGATGAAGAAATTGGAAGTAACACGTTAGCAACTATATCTCTAAGACAGGAATTGATGGAAGTGACAACACTTTCATGGAAGTAAAGAACGATAGAAGAGGCGGCACCATTCCGAACCACCAAGGGAGAAGATGAAGCTGTTCCCGGTTCTAAAGAGTTGGTCAGGAAGCTAACCAAGTCTCTTGCAAAAGCAGACACAGGTCAAGCGACGATTCTGATTGAAAAAACCCGTCAAAATAAAAACACAATCACATTCAATTACGATTTCATAGAAATATCATTTTTTTTATTTCAATAAAAATGTTTAAACTCCATACAAATAGTCAGTGTTTTTATTTAAACTTTATTTTGTCGTGAGAGAAGTGTGATCCGATATAGTTATACTGTACAATTAACAGGGGAATCTATTTACGTACAGATATTTTTATGTTCTTATCTAAGTTTTAGTTCGTATACAATTAAGACTTTTGATACATGTTCATTTATAAAAAGTCCTTCCGTACCTGTCCATTGTTGTTTACAAAATAATCCGTGTTTGTCGTTTTTCTCTGACATTCTTTTTTTGGTTCACGACCAATCATTGTTATTAATATTGTAATATCCGTGAACTGTTTACGGTTACGGTTTGGGTTGGATGTTATTCTTAAGCACTTTAAACCTCGGAGTTACTGAGGAAAATTTTCCAAGTTTCAGACTTGAATTTAATTGAGCAGATGTATATGTACAATCAGCTTAATACAAAGTTAGAACTATTGCTTGTACATATTAGAAGTTTTGTGAAGATGAGAAATGTAAAGCAATTAAAGAGAGGCAGCTCGATTGTGTAAGGTTTAGTTTTGAATATGTTCTTTGGTTTCAGTCCTATCAATGTTTAATTAATCTTAGGTTATTTTTACCCATTTTCGTTAATCTCTATGGGATTTTCTCATAGTTATTTTCTACCGCACGGGTCCCTGTTAGTTAAACTAACAGATAACAGGTTTACCTGCTTGACGAATCCCGTCATGAACAAACATTCCTTGACGTGTCCCGTCAAGATGAAATTCCATGATGATTCCCATCATTATTTATGATGCTTTCTCTATATTGTTAAAATCCGGTTTACTATTAGTAACCATCTCTTTTTGTTCTCCTATTTGTTTGTGAAAATTTCGAATTATGCATTTAATATGTAATTTATGAGCATGTCATACATTATGGTTCACTATACTGCCTCCTTCTTAGAAAATGTGAGTGTTCCACTCACTCACACAGCAAGAGTTTCAAATGTCCATTTTCGAGTTCATATATTCTTGTGCTTTTTCAATCCCGTACTTGTCATAAATATTACGGGCCCCCTCGTCTTCCATAATTTTCTTTGCTTGATGAATGATTTTGAACATGTCCGCACGACCACCCTTGTCCGGATGACAGAGCATTGCCAACGTTTTGTAATGTTTCTGAATAGTACTGGTTGTGGCCCCCTGTGGCAGGAATAGAAGTTCATAAAAGTTTGGAGGTCGACTTAACGGGCTCTGCGCGTTGATCGCCTCCAGCCTCCTCTGTATGACCTTCTTTGAGGCTTGCTCTGTTTTTACTCTGCCCCTTAGCTTTCTATTGTCTATCTTGGCATTCTCCAACTCCCGAGCTAGGCACTCCCGCTCGTCCACCAGAGCGATACATTCCCTTGTTTTTGTTTCGCCTACATTTGTAACCTCCTCCAACTCTTTCTTCAATGTTTCCACCTGCCTCCTGCAGGACTCCCGCTGATTTCCAGCGTATTCAAGTTACCGCTTGGTCTCCAGCAATTGATCACCTAATCTTTGACTTTCAAGTTTTAACTGCCGGAGCTCCTCTTCGAGCCGAGCCCTGGCTGTTCCCAGCTTTTCGCTGTTGTCAATCTTCTTTTGTTGTTCCTCGATTCTGTGCTGCATTTCACTTAACTCCCCAACGCTAATTGGGGCTCTATCCATTATAATGGGTGGTTGCAGCTGCGTCAGTGGCACCAAGTACCTTTTGTTTGAGGTTACTCCAACAATCCGATACACTTGGTGCCTGACTATCGACCTGACCTCGAACAACTCGGGTAGGTAGTAGCAATAATCACCAACTTTTGGTTCTGCCATTCCTACATATCATACACGTAAATTAGCCTAATGTATCAATCTCAATTTCTGCTATATCTGGTACAGATTTTGCCTTTTTTGCTTTTATAACTACGATGTCTGTTTCACCATCACACCGTTCAACTGTCCTTTTTCTTGTAACTTTTTGTTCTTTTGTACGTTGTTTTAGATGGTGAAAACAACCTAGTTCCCCCATTGGGTTAATGGGTTGCAGTGCAATAACAGGGTTGGTGCCACTGCGTAGCATATCGATTGAAAGAAACACGCTTACCAAACAAAATATGATTTTAGATCCAATGAAAATAGTCATCAAACTGATGGTTATTTCCCTGGCCACATGCCAGATTTGTTTCACTTCATTACCCAAGTATTCAAAAATCAACAATTCATGCCACTGATTATTGTATTTTAAGTCCGTGTTGAAGTACTCTAGAGTCTCATGCTCATATAAACCTCCTTGTCCTAGGAAAACTTCTCTTCCTAATATCGTCTTTCTCGAATGCCTTAACCATTGGGCCCTTTTGCTAAGTTCCAGGTCCTTGTCATTGAAAAACCTTTTCATTGGCGCCGAAGTTGACCAATTGACGTTAACTCTATAATTAGGTATATCATTGGGTTTTTCAATTAATTGTATCCTTCGCCCATATGTTATCCATGACCCATTCTGCAATTCAAGAGCGTTCGGGTCCATGGGGTTGCAATTAATCAGTGTGAAATTTCTATAAAATACTCTAGAAATGGGGTCCATGTATCTAATTACTTCTGAGGTGTTGTCAGAAAACACCCTAACTGGTATTTCTTCCGTACAAAACTGATTTTCGACAACATGTACGATAACTTTAGCGCGCCTATTGACATAAAGTATTCCTCCCGCTCTTTTTGCGTGTGTACCCAGAGCGTTTTGTTGACATAGGAAAATTTGGTGTGAATTTCCGTTAATTGATGTCGTTAGAATCACAGCTCTGTGCAGTTTTTCTATGTGACAATTTAATAACTCTATTTGTTTCAGGTTTTCAAACATGCCTCGAAAATCCCACAAAAAATGTTGATTGAGTTTTATGTCCCTGAGATTTGTCTCAGAAATATCTGTTGTTGAAAAATTTTGTTCCGTGGCCGTCCAATTTTCCGTTGTGTAAAACAAATTTCTGTGGTTTGTTTCAAAAAGCAGAAAATTGTCTATATATTTTGTCTTGTTTTTCAACTGGACAACTAAATTTCTTTTTCTGTCTAATTTGCTCGTCAAGTACTTTTTGTTTCCAGCGCGGACTATTTTTGCTGTTATCGAGTCTGAAATTTTAACGATCGTTTAGATGTTTGGTTTTTTGTCTTGGTCGAACAGATATTGTACTGAATCTATTTCAAATGTGTCTCCTTGATATAAAAAGGTCTGCTCCTGTTTTAAAGGGTCTTTAAAATATAACCATGTTCCTTCATTTGCTTCCCTAGTTTCAATGAACAAAGCCCCATGAAAATTTCAGCATTAATCATGATGTTACCTTTCCGTTTTGCACCTTTTGGATTGATCCAATCCACGGGGTAGTCATAATTCACTCCTTTCTCATCTTCGCCTTTCATGAAAGTTTTTGATATCTTCTGAACAAATTCAGCGTCGGTTCGGTCAACATTCATCTCGTTGAGGACTTCTTTGGGAGCATTGAATTCAAAATCATCAAGACCCGGTAACCGCGCCTTGTGTCCCTGCCATAGATTTTGACAGACTGACTCTTTTATTGGGTAAAACGTTGGAATTATTTGTGATTTTTCGTTTAAGTAAAATGCGTCGTCATACCAACTACTTTTTTCAGCACAGTTACCGTATATGCAGCCCTGTACATGCAGTATTTTAGTTTACTCATGCTGCTTTTGGCGTAGATCAGTCCTCCTTTGTTTACTTGCTCCTCAATTATATGTGACGTCTCACAATTTGTCGGTTCCGTCATTGCAAATTTCTGCGTCTGTAGAATGTTCTCAAACTCATACCCCACAATCTCCACGGATTGTGAAAAACGTAATATGCTAACCAACTGAAGAAGTTTCCAGTTCAGCTGCACGATCCAATGTGGGTTCCACGCCCTCTGCATTTTGTCGTATCACCTTTTAAAAAAATACGTCTTTATCAAATTTTTCATCTGCATCGTTATCCTTGAATAAAAAATAGTCTTTCAGTTTTCGTGGTCTTGTTATTCCCGACGCACTTCTTGTCTGATGTAGTCGTTGGGCGACATTTTGCGAAGTAGAAGCCGTGCTCCTATTTGGAAATTCTTCGCCTTCACTCCTTTCGGATGTTGACACCAGACTATCCCGCTTCTGCTGTGTGGCTATTTTGGGCACAGGTATCTTTGTGCTTCTGCTCTTATTGTTGGTGTTAGTATTTATTGATTATCTTGTACTCCCACCCATAGGTGTTCGAAACGATTCGTCTTTGACTGTCTCATTGTGAGTTTCAGTATTAGGATTAATTTGGCTAATATTTCTTTCAGGTTGAACTTCTCTTCTTTCTGTGTCATTCAATTTTGGGTCACCACTTTAATTTCCACAAAATCATTGTCCTCCGTAAGGTCGTTTTGTGTTATTCTCGGTTCAATCTTTCCTTTCTTAGGTTCTTTTTTATGAGTGGTAGCACTTCTACTGTTAAAACGTTTGAGTCGATCGTAGTGGACCTCTTGTTGTTTTTTTGATTTCACATCCTCAATAACAAAATTCAGACCGTTTATTATTTCACGTATTACCTGCGGTCCGCTGTAAAAAGAATTAAATTTTTTTGTCTGGCCATTTTTTATTGTGGGGTTGAACACCATTACTAATTCACCTACTTCATATTGTGGTCCAAATGTGCTACGGTCATAGTACGTTTTTTGTCTTTCTTGCTCCACATCCATGCTTTCCCGTACCAGCTCATGGCACGTTTGTAGTTCGTCTTTCAAGCAACCAACGTAATCTTTCAAAGTTGGGTAGATTTTGGTTTGTATTGTTTGGTACATGCAACCAATCGGCAGGGCGCATGATCGTCAAAAAAGGAGGTAAAAGGGGCTGTACTTCGTAACAAAGTGAATCGATGATCAGTACGCCATCATTACTAACGGAAGGTAGTCGCTCCAGGTGTTGTGATGTTCACCCACATATTTTGCAAGACTCTCTTCGATTGTGCGATTGATGCGCTCTATCATTGCGTTTTCTTGAGGGTGATAAGCTGTTAATGAAGTCCTGTTAATTCCCAGCTCTTTACACATGTTCTTGAAAAGAGTCGATATAAAATTACTGCCCTTGTCGTTTTGAAGATTTGCCGGACAACCAAACCTTGAAACCCATATGTTTACAAAGGCCTTAGCTACCGTTGAAGCTTCTTGGTTGCTAATGGGAATTGCTTCATACCATTTTGTAAACTGATCTCCAATTAACAGAATGTATTTGTTTCCGCTTGACTCGGGTAAAGGTCCCATAATGTTTAGGGCAACTTGCCAGAACGGATGACTTGGTTTCCACGTTGTCAGGTTGTTTATGTGTTTCTGGTGGGGAGATTTCTATTGACAGCATTCTTCGCAAGAACTTACACACTCGTGAACATCTTTTTTCATCCCGGGCCAGTAGAATCGTTCTCGAACTCGATCAAATGTCTTGGCCATACCAAAGTGTCCGCAATGTTCATGAAGGAAAGGTAGAATTTCTTTTAAAAGTGATCTCTGAATGACTATTTGTGTTAGGTTATTAAATTCGTCAGTACGTTTCTGTCTCCTGATTAGATCATTTTCAATCCGTAAGTTTCTCGTTTCCCGTTCTCAATCCAGTTTCTCAGTATAATGAGGTCGGCTGCATTTTTCTGATGTTCAACTAGTTGTTCAACAGATTTCCCTAGTACAATGGACCAAATATTTTTTTCTTCCGTATTTATTTGGTTCACTTGATCGCAGTCTTTGACTTGGTCTTCAGTCTGTGGAACTCTCGACAGACAGTCCGCGTGAGGGATCTTTTTCTCGCTCCTTGTTTGATTTCAAAGTCAAACTGTCCGAGCTTTTCTATCCATCCGTCTTGTTACTTAAAACTATATAACCACCTGAGGGCCCTATGATCAGTAACAATAAAAGTTTTTGTCCCAGAAGATAATTTCTGAAGTGTTGAGTAAAATAAACTATTGCAAAAAGTTCTCGTTTTGTCGCAGAACAGTTTCGATGACTTTTGCTGAGCGTTTTGCTTGCGTATGCAATAATTCTTTCACCCGTTGTTGTCTTTGGGAAATAATTGCGCCAATGCCAAACAAAGAGGCGTCGGTGGTTAGCGTATAGGAATCCGTGTCATTCGGATAACCCAAAATTGGTGCTTTCTGTAAAGGTTGTTTTAGTTGTTCAACTGCTGATTCACATTCCTTGCTCCAAGTAAAACGTTCTTTTTTGTTTAATAGTTTATAAAGTGGCTCTGCTATTTTTCCGAAATCTTGTATGAATCTTCTGTAAAAGCCTACTAGTCCTAATATAGCTCTCAATTCTTTTATTGTTCGTGGGCTTTTCATTTTACTGACTGCCGCTACTTTCTCCGGATCCACTTCTACGCCTTTATTTGATACAATGTGTCCCAGGAAATGAATTTTTTCCTGAAAAATCCTGCATTTTGAGCCTTTTATTCTAAATCCAGCTTCTTTAAGTCGCCCAAGTACGAGATCTATGCGGTTGAGATGCTCCTCAAAGGATCTACCGAAGATGATTATGTCATCCAGGTATACTAAAGCCATTTCGTAGGAGAGACCCGACATGATCAATTCCATTAAATTTTTGAAAGCTCCTGGCGCTGACGCCAAACCCATGGGTAGTCTCTTCCATCTGTAGAGTCCGATTGGAGTTACAAAAGCTGTCACGTTCTGTGACTCTTCATCGAGTGCCATTTGAAAATATCCCGATGTCAAATCGATATTGGAAAAGTAACAATTTCCGTCTAGAGAATCAATAAAGTCATTTATTCTTGGTAGCGGCCAACTGGTTTTCTCGATTTGTTTATTCAAACCTCTGTAATCTACAACTAGTCTGTAGCTGCCATCTTTCTTCTTCACCAATATTGATGGTGCTGCTCAATACGAATGGTTGGTTCAATTTATTTTGCATCCTCTCGATCTTCGACAATTTTTTTCCTTGCTTTTCTTTTATCAAAGCTCATACTGCAATAACTTCTTCTGAACGGCTGTGCATATTTGTTGAGTTTAACCTGGTGTTTAATTTTGTCAAATGTCCTAAGTCGTTTGAGTTTCGTGAGAAGATTTGTTGATGTCTCGTGAACAATTCCTGTACTTTCTCCTTCTGCTGGTCATTTAGTTTAGAACCTTCCAAGCTTGCGCGTTTTCCCATTTGAAAAGTTTCCAATGTTTTTGGCTTATTTTGATTTGTGAAAATTCCATTTACAACTAAGTACTGTTTGTTTTCAAAGTAAGTTCCCACTTTAGTGCTTTCATACACGGTTACTGGTGCGTCCGTTAAATTTAACACTTTGATCAAACTCCAGCCATATTCCATTGATATCATACAGGCGGCTAAAAGCAAACCAGTCTTTAATTCAAAATCTTCAATTGCTTCTACTAATCCTTCCACTCCCGGAATTTCTTCTCCATTTTCATCAGCTAATCTAATTTCATTAGACTTTCGTTTTTACTCTGTATATAAGCGTTTTGTCCAGCAATTGCAAAAACTTGAACACCTTGCGTTTTCTCTGTGGTGAGCGGTATTGAAATTTTAAGGTGAATGCTATAGTTTCTCTTCGTGTGAATTCAATACATATTTATTGGTTTTCAGGAAATCAATTCCCAGCAGACATTCTATACCTTCGTCTGCCGTTATCACAAACTCTTGTTCAATCTCCGGTAGTCTTGGTTGCAACTGTACCAAAAGCGTTACTCTGTCTATTTTTTTGACAGCTGAGTTATTGGCTGTTAACACTCGTTTTGTGTATGTTTGTACAACTCCCGGTTTTCCCAGTTTTTCGTATGTGTACCAGCTCGAAAGCGATATACTACTTCCACTGTCTATTAACCCAACGCATCTGTTCCCGTGAAAGATGATTTCTGCGTTTAGACACTTAATTGTGTTTGTCGAACAAACTCTAATGACATTGCAGTTCTCGGTGGTTTTCTTTTTAAAAGGGCAGTTTCTTTTCAAGTGTTGGGAACTTCCACGTAGGAAACAATTTCGACAATTCCTCGAAAGGTGTCCTTCTTGTCCACAGGCTCTGCACTTGAAACCCTGACTGTCGTTCTTCCTAGACGGTTCCTCTCTTCCAAAAGATCTGTCTCGGTGACTAGGTCCTGGCGTTGGAAATCGCCACCGATCGTTAAACCCACGATCATGTTGCTGTCCTCTGTCACGTCTATCGTCACCCCACCGTCCCCGGGAACCGCTTCGCTCCCTATATTGGTTTCGACGGTTTTCTCGCTGTTTGTCATCTACTGACAATTGGTTCACAAGCTTGGTGACGGCCTCCACTAAATCTTTTGTTTCATCTCGTCTAATTACTGCAACTTTTGGTGTTTGCTCTTCCTCCTCTATTCTTGTTACAGCTTCCAGATGCAATGCTCTTTCCAAAACTGTTTCAATTTTCATATCCTTGTCGCCCATTTGATTTCTGAGATCTAACCTCACCTGATTATGGTTGATTCCTTCTAGAAATCCTCTCAGAACGAGATGGTCTCTAATGTCTTGCAACTCCGTTGGGTAAGCTTTCAAAGCCAACTGCTTTAAATCTCCCAGAAAATCTGTCAGTTTTTCTCCTGGTTGCTGTACGAAGCTAGCCTTCCTCGGAAAACGACCGGTTTTTCGCTGTAGTGTTCTCGAAAAGCTTTAACGCATTCATCATAATTTTCTCGTGTAGCTTGCGGTAGAGTGCGATAGAACTCTATGGCAGATTTTTGTAGCCTAAGTGCAAAGTAATGCGGCCGTTCATCAGCTTCGCGAGCCGTATCTCCTTCAGTTCTCTTCCACTTTTGTAGTTCCGCTAATAGCTCAAAATGGGTCACGTAACTTTCCAAGTCGTTTGAACCGGTAAATGCTTCAGGTAATAGCATTCTAGAGGTTGAGCCCGTTGCCATTTTTTGTTCCCCTACTTGTATCGTGCCCTTTTAAAACTTTGTTAAGTTGTTGAAATTAATAATTTCTACAAAATAATTATCAAGTAGATCGTCACAGGAAGGTTTTTTCTATTTTTATCTTTGAATTTCTATAGCACTCTCTTTATTTTAATGTTTAAAAACTTTTGTTTATAAAAATCTAACGTTTATTTCAATACGGTATATCTTTTTTTTTTATTAATTTATTCATTTTTTCTATATTTTTAGGGAAGTTTTAATTTACACTCTTATAGACGACTGTCCCACCTAATTTCTTTTTTTTTATTTTAATACGATTCTGGCTGAACACCGATTTTTCTTGTTTTATTGATGTTTTTAAAATATTTTCTTTTCTATTTACGACAAAGATGATATTAGGTGCTTTAGTTTTCTTTTACTTTAACCTGCTTATTGTTACCCGATCAACTTTTTCCTCTTTTTTAATGGTAATTTCAGAAAAAATCAATATATAACTTTCAGCAACTGTTTCAATTGATTTAACAACGCGACTATCCCGCACTGTTTTTTCCGATGGTTATGCCGCTCGTTTACTAAAAGTCAAATTAGCAACTAAGGCCAAAAGAAGAAAAATATTTCCTAGACTAATAAGAATTACGCAGTGGCGATCAGTTTCAGTTACGAACGACAAAAACAAGACAGAACTCTTTATTTCTACTCACTTGGTATTATGCAGTCTTTTCTTACAGGGAAGTTTCTGTCTCCACCAACGAGTAAAAGATAGCACCACGCGAGTAAATTCTCACTTGTTTTCCTGCGACTGATGTACTGTGGCTGATGTCCTCCGCTGTGGCTTCTGCAATTGATTCCCACAAAAATTGGTGGAAATTGGTGGTAATTGAAGATTTGTTATCACAAATCTTTGCGTTTGTTTTGAGAATAATTCGATTCTCGGAGTTTTTGGAGTTAAAGTGCTTTTTATTTGCGTCTCCCTACCGACAAAATTGTTAAAGATTTTAAAATGTTAACTTTCCTTTAAATCTCTGTCGCCAGTGTAATATCCGTGCACTGTTTATGGTTACGGTTTGGGTTGGATGTTATTCTTAAGCACTTTAAACCTCGGAGTTACTGAGGAAAATTTTCCAAGTTTCAGACTTGAATTTAATTGAGCAGATGTATATGTACAATCAGCTTAATACAAAGTTAGAACTATTGCTTGTAAATATTAGAAGTTTTGTGAAGATGAGAAATGTAAAGCAATTAAAGAGAGGCAGCTCGGTTGTGTAAGGTTTAGATTTGAATATGTTCTTTGGTTTCAGTCCTATCAATGTTTAATTAATCTTAGGTTATTTTTACCCATTTTCGTTAATCTCTATGAAATTTTCTCATAGTTATTTTCTACCGCACGGGTCCCCTACTTGTATCGTGCCCTTTTAAAATTTTGTTAAGTTGTTGAAATTATTAATTTCTATAAAATAATTATCAAGTAGATCGTCACAGGAAGGTCTTTTCTATTTTTATCTTTGAATTTCTATAGCACTCTCTTTATTTTAATGTTTAAAAATTTTGTTTATAAAAATCTAACGTTTATTTCAATACGGTATATCTTTTTTTAACTAATCTATTCATTTTTTCTATATTTTTATGGAAGTTTTAATTTACACTCTTATAGACGACTGTCCCACCTAATTTCTTTTTTTTATTTTAATATGATTCTGGCTGAACTCCGATTTTCCTTGTTTTATTGATGTTTTTGATATATTTTCTTTTCTATTTACGACAAGGATGATATTAGGTGCTTTAGTTTTCTTTTACTTTAACCTGCTTATTGTTACCTGATCAACTTTTTTCTCTTTTTTAATGGTAGTTTCAGAAAAAATCCATATATAACTTTCAGCAACTGTTTCAATTGATTTAACAACGCGACTATCCCGCACTGTTTTTTCCGATGGTTATGCCGCTCGTTTACTAAAAGTCAAATTAGCAACTAAGGTAAAAAAAATATTTCCCAGACTAATAAGAATTACGCAGTGGCGATCAGTTTCAATTACGAACGACAAAAACAAGACAGAACTCTAAATTTCTACTCACTTGGTATGATGCGGTCTTTCCTTACAGGGAAGTTTCTGTCTCCACCAACGAGTAAAAGATAGCACCACGCGAGTAAATTCTTACTTGTTTTCCTGCGACTGATGTCCTGTGGCTGATGTTCTCCGCTGTGGCTTCTGCAATTGATTCCCACAAAAATTGGTGGAAATTGGTGGTAATTGAAGATTTGTTATCCCAATTTGTGTTGGATGTTATTCTTAAGCACTTTAAATCTCGGAGTTACTGAGGAAAATTTTCCAAGTTTCAGACTTGAATTTAATTGAGCAGATGTATATGTACAATCAGTTTAATACAAAGTTAGAACTATTGCTTGTAAATATTAGAAGTTTTGTGAAGATGAGAAATGTAAAGCAATTAAAGAGAGGCAGCAATTAAAGGGATGAGAAATGTAAAGCAATTGAAGATTGTGTAAGGTTTAGTTTTGAATATGTTCTTTGGTTTCAGTCCTATCAATGTTTAATTAATCTTAGGTTATTATTACCCATTTTCGTTAATCTCTATGGGATTTTCTCATAGTTATTTTCTACCGCACGGGTCCCTGTTAGTTAAACTAACAGATAACAGGTTTACCTGCTTGACGAATCCCGTCATGAACAAACATTCCTTGACGTGTCCCGTCAAGATGAAATTCCATGATGATTCCCATCATTATTTATGATGCTTTCTCTATATTGTTAAAATCCGGTTTACTATTAGTAACCATCTCTTTTTCTACTAATTGTTTGCAAAAATTTCGAAATATGCGTTTAATATGTAATTTATGTGCATGTCATACATTATGGCTCACTATAATATCAGTTCAATTTGAATTATCAATGGAATCGCTACCATCTTGGATAGATCTTTGGTTGTTTCTACTGTAGTTCGCTCCGTTTCAATAGTATGCAACAAAGGCAAGACAAAATATGACAAACGCGGATTAATTTGCATACAACAAAGGACAGGACAGAAGGACTAATTATAAATGAATTTTTATAAACTTAAAGTTGAAAAAATTTCCATATAGGTCACCACCTTTTAATAAGAAAAGTATAAAAGTAAGTTCTACACATTTCATGTATTACGATAGTGAAACGTGGTTACAAACGTAATTTTACTCGCATTATTTGGTACCGGTGTATGACGCCTGTAGTGAATATTCACTTCCTATATCCGACCGAAGCTCGAAGATTGTTTTTGATAGAAGTACTTCCTTGAATTAAATTCAGCTATAGAATTAATTTGCATTTGTACCCAACTCACTCCGGTAAAATATCCACTCCAGAACAAAGAAAAGTTCGGACAAACTTGAGAAGTATGTATAAACATTGTGTGCTACGAACATTCGTGCGTGAGCCCTCTTTTTCAAAAACACTCAATTTGGTTTCTTGACAAAAGGTCGAAGCCATACAATAAACCGTTGAAATCCTTTGATAAACTTCCCTTTAGTTCTGTGGGTTTCTTGGTTTTAAATTTTGTTTGTTTGCTTTGAAGATGTAGTCATTAAATAGTTTCAGTGAATTGATTGAAAGTCCGGACAACTGGAATTGGGTAGCCTCTTATCAGAGAGGATTTCAGTAGCCGGCATTGTATGTTTATGAAATGGTTTATATCATTGGTGCGAGTTCACTGAGAAATACGATTCAAAGACTCCCATATCAACAGAAGAGGCCACTGTTCGGAAGCTTCTATCATCTTGGTGGTTTGAGCTTCAATACAAGAAACCCAATCAAACACAAAGTTTTGCAATCCTACCTAGACGCAGGAGGTGCCCTTGAAAGAACAAAAAAGTTAGTAATTTGGCACGACCTTATCAATAATACGCTGACACCTCACAAGAAAACACAAGCCTGTCCCATATCAAAATTATAATCATCTCTCCAAAAGTACTAAACCCGTATCGAAGCAATTGTATATATTCAACGTTTTCGGAGCTCCTAAGGCTCTCAGCCAGCTGAGGTCAACTGGAATCGTAGTTATCGATGCATTCAAGCAGCTCATGTCACACCGAAATAGAAAGAACGCCACGTTAATTAACGATTTAAGTCAACTCCATCCGTCAGTCAAATCGGAAGCTCATCTACTGTTTGTGGTTTGGAAGAAAAGAGCTGAACTAGACAGTTTTGGTCCCAAGCAATTCAAAAAACCTAGGCAGATACCCAAAAAGAACAAGACTTCAAAGAAGCAACGACAGAAAAAGAAACAACAGGCACCTTAAATAAGTACTCTGTGTTCATATTGAGCCCTCTAGATCCTTTTTTGATGGGGAGGCGAGGTTTGAGCATTTGTACTTGCGACAAGGCCTGAAGGCACACGCTCTAGAAATCAACCTACCAAATATCCATGTGGAGAATGTAAAAGCGAATGTAAGGACTCATGTCTTTCGTGTTTTGCCTGTGGCACATGGTATCATTCAGGAATGTGTTCTGGTATAGCTGCCAGTATTTTAAGTTAGCTGGCCAAGCAAAGTGGTTCAATTTGGTTATGCAAAAATTGTCAAGAAAGTGCAAAAAGCAAATTGAAAGGAAATGATCAAAACTTTGAGATTCCTTCAAAGTAACACAAAATGAGGAAAAAAATGATGGAGAATAGTGCTACAATACAGGGTCTGCCGAAAACAATTGAAAAAGAGATTGAGATCAAATTAAAACTCCTCCAGGATAAATTCGAGGCAAAATTGGATCAGCTAATTGAGAACCAAGAGAAGCCAGCATTGCCTAAACCAACTTACCACACTCCAAATTTTCAAAGTATAATGCGAGAAACTATAGAGCAGCAAGAGAAGGAAAAAATTGAGATCGAAAAACGGGAACAAAACATCGTACTTTTTAGAGTATCGGAAAGCACAAAGGATAGCCCGGAGAATAGACAAAAAGACGACATCGAGTTTTTCTTCGATTATTGTATAAACAGTCTAAGCTGCAATCTGCCTGAAATAGAGAAAGCTATCAGCTTGATCGAAACTCCCTCGCCAGCAGATCAAATGGAGGAATTAGACCTCTGAAAATTGTCCTGAGAGACAGAACTGAGAAAGAAGAAATTTTCAAATCCCTTAAAAACTTCAAAACTGCAGATCCTTCCTACAGAGGAATAGGCTTCTCCCATGACTACTCTAAAGAAACGAGAGAGCTCATAAAATTGAAGCTATCTGAAGACTGCGAAAAGGACGGCCAAAATGCAGAGCACTAAATGTATTTTATTAGGGGACCTGCCTCAAGAATTGAAGTCCAGCGTAGAAAAAGAAAATACATTCCTCAGCCTGAATCTGAAAATGACGGCTTCTGACTAAGAGGCTCGCTCAAGCTGCTCTTACTAAATGTTAGAAGCTTACTTAATCTACAAAGCGACATAAACTAGTTGATTTTGTCTTGAAACACTCATTTGATTTGTTACTACTAACCGAAACATGGCTTGCAAGCGACTTCAAAAGTTCAGAACTGCTCCTATCTCAATATAAAGTAGTTAGGGCTGATAGAATGTCAAAGAACAAAAAATCTAAGTGCGAGGATGTCTGATAGCAGTATCAAACAACGTCAGTTTTACTGAAGTAGATATTCGCCGCCTTTCAGAGGCAACTCAAGAATCCCTGGTAGTTTTTAAATTAAACCAACCTGACCCAGCCGTAATAGTTCTTTTTTATAGCCCACCAAAAGGAAGCCCCTATAGATCTCAAAAAAAACGATACTGATGCTATTTTTTGCCTTCTATCAGTTTTCGCTAATCAAAAAATTCTCTTTGCTGGTGATTTTAACTTACCCGGGATAGATTGGGAAGTATTCCAATCGAATGATGCTTATGAAGACTTTTTTTGTAAACAAACTTAACGACGCCAATTTCAAGCAATGTATTGGTTTCAACACCACCAAATCATCCTGTTCAGACTTTATCCTAGCCAAGGATGAAGGTTTGATAACTTCAATCAATAGATTAGACTATTTGGAAGACTACTCTGACCCAATTTCTGATACAAATCGAAATAACTGATACATCAAGAGAGCCTCAAAAGAAACAAGAAAAATACAATAGCCATTGCAATTGTGATTTTGATTACCTAAATGAGCTCAGTACAAACAATCCTCTTGACCCCTACTGTACAGCAGCATAGATAAAAACAAAGATTTGTGGTACGATTGGATCTTTCATCTGATAGAAAAAACTACGCCTAGAAAAACTCGACGGAGACAAGAAATTTCGTCGTGGGTATCATCTGAAACATTGCACAAATTAAACAAATTCAGCACACTAAGAGATAAATTGGAATGTTGCGTGAATTTCTCTCCTTACCTAGCCATCCAATTAATAGAACTAGAAAAGCATTGTTCTAACCTGCAAGAAAGAGACTGACAAAAATACGAAGAACTAATTTCAAGCAGAAACAAATCTAGAATATTCAAATATTTGAAAAATTTCCAGAAAAAGAAATTCCCACAAAAAATTGTACATCTTGAATGGAATTCCGTTGCACGAAATAGCAAAGAAAAAGCAGAATTATTCAACACGTATTTTTCATCAGTAGTTACTGATGAAAGTTATGAACAAATTGATGCTCAACCTCTTCTCAAAGCTGGTGGAAAGAAAATAAACTTTACCGAGAAGGAGATCACCAAAGAACTGGAAATGCTGGTTGTCACAAAAAGTAGAGGCGCAGATGGCATTCCCCCACTTCTGCTTAAAAAAACTGCAAAAACTGTTTCCAAATCGTTTAAAAGTCTGTTCAACTATATTGGAAGGTTACACAGTGTTCCACGTTCATGAAAGCATGGTTTGGTCTCACCAATCTTCAAAGATGGTAATAAAAAAGAAGTGAAAAATTATAGATCTGTCACACTGTTCAACATCCTATCCAAAGTTTTTGAGAAAATAGTCTTGAAGTTTTTCTCAGAACCTTTGTTGGGCAGCATTACATCCTGTCAATTTGGTTTTGTACCGCGGAGGTCTGTAATCCTGCTGCTTATCTTGAGTCTGTCCAATATCTTTGAGAATCTTAGTGCATCAGAAGAGTTCTGTTTCCTACTGCTGTTTTATTTCTCTAAGCCCTTTGACAAAATAAAGCATAAATGTTAAACATAAAGCATTAAACATAAAAAAAGCATAAAAAAGCATAAAATAAAGCATTAAACAAAGCGTAAATGTTGACGGCTACCAATCTGAGAAACGTCTGGTCTCTTGAGGAGTTCCTCAAGGCTCTGTACTGTGACCTATCTTTTTCCTGATCTACATTAACGACCTGCCAAATATAGTCTTTTCGTCTCTGGCACTCTTGTTTGCAGATGATTTAAAACTAATCCATTGTTCCGAAAATGACAGTCTAGACAAGCTGCAAGTTGATCTAAAGAATCTCCACAACTGGTGTGTCCAATCCTGCCTCCTTTTCAATAACAAAAAGTGCTCTTTTACACAATTTGCTTTCGGGAGTCGTGTCGAGGAGGTTGTACTCTCTTTAGAAAATAATTTGATCCAAGAGAAGAGGGTCGTTAAAGATCTTGGGCTAACTATAGTCGACACCCTAAATTGAATAGAAAATGTGCAGAATCGAATAGCGAAAGCAATGGCGTTTTATCTCATTCGAAGGAACACCAGCTGCAGAATTTACATGAAAACTAAGGTTCACTTGTCTAGAGCTATTAAAAGCCCGACATTAATGTTTGCATCTGAACGCTGGGAGCTAAAGCGAAACGAGTATCAAATTTTAAAGCGGCTTAATAAAAAGGTCATGAAATGGATGGCAAACAGAAATTGTTACAAAGACGCTATTGTTCAAAGCAATATTTTGCCACCACTCTACTTTAAAGTCCTAAAAGATCTTCTACTTTTTAGCAGCAAAGTGTCAGGAAACTACGATGTTGACTTGCGCAACTATTATGTTATCAATGGGCCGGAAGAAGATCTAGGGTTATACTGCCAGAAATTCAATACGAAGCGCAGAGACTCAATTTTCGGGATAGAATTGGATTTCGGATGAACATCATCCAAAGGAAAATTAACTTCTTCGACAACAATAATTTGAAAGGAAGACTTCTAGAATATATGTGGAAATTTTTCAATAAAAATTGGGCTGAGAATAATTTTTATCGCTGGATCTTTTTGTGCCTGTGCCAGAACTGTCGTGCAAATTCTATGTTATAAATCCGTGACTTATGCTCCCTGTGAAATTGTCACAAAGCCATAATAATAATAATTAAAAAAAAAATTTCATTTAGGTGCAATAAATGCAATCCAGAGACACTGAATTTCTACTTTGCGGTAAACGACAACCGGGGCAAGG
>NC_134468.1:64765424-64780424 GCF_964194025.1 Convolutriloba macropyga
AACCAAAACTATGCGCAACAATAATATTTTTATTGTTCGCTCCCTAAATAAACAACTTGTGGAACTCCAAGTTTTCTGAAAACTCTTGAGATTCTTTCCACAGTATTATGTCTCGCAGAGACACGGAGTGAAAAAAATGGCAACGCAACTAAAAAAATTTTTTTTGCTTGACGAAGAAAAAATCATAAAAACAAAGAAACGAACTAAAAATGGAGTAGGATTTGCAATTTTTTGCAAAGAAGCTATTGAAATTGTCAAAAAGCTGCCAACTAATTATGAACAAAATTTTAAGGTTGAGATTACCATTGGAATGCAAAAGTTTTTCCATATCACTTTCTATCAGTGCTATCACTAGTTCTCGAACGTGCTATTTTTGATTAACTTTTTCCAATTGTTCGGGTTCAGCTTCTCATTGATGGTGGTCAATATGGTTTCATTACAATACGAAGTACGGTTAGCCAACTCATCGAGTATCTGGATCTTGTTTACAAGGCTCATGATCAGAACATACCATGCCTTGCCATATACTTGGATATACAGGAGGCTTTGGATACCGTTCCTCATGATGTTGGGCGGATGGCAAATGGCAAATGAACATTTGCCAAATTGAACAAATTGGCAAATGTTGGGCTCGATTTGATTTTATCACACTAATTTGTTCTTACATTTCCAATCGGAAGCAGTGTGTCAAAATAAATCAAACATATTCGAACAGTATTCCTAATACTTATGCTGTTCCCCAGGGGTGTGTACTCGGCCCCCACTTTTTCATTCTTTTTATGAATGACTCACCTCTCAACAAACTCCATGGCTCATATTTTTTATTTGCTGACGACTTTAAAAAGGTCTTAAATTTCATCCTGCAAAATGCAAGATTCTGCCATTATTCTTTATCAGATGAATTAATTCGGGGGAAGTGGTCTTACCAACTGTGGACTCCATTCAAGACCTGGGCCTATATGTTTGCAAAAGCCTGTCTTGGAATACTCATATTCAGGATAAGCTAGCGACATGCAACAAAATATTCTACTTTCTAAAAAAGCATATTCCATTTTCCACACATGTACGTTGAAAAAAGATGATTCATCAAAGTATCTTGCTTTCCGTTATACTATATGGGTATCCTGCCTGGAATGCATCAATATCCTCTCTAAGATCACTCGAAAGTTTCCAGAAAAAGGTTTTACAACGGATTCTTCCGTCATTAGATTATGTTTCAGCTCTTCAGTCGCTGGATATGCTACTGATCTGTTTCCACCTCATCAAAATAGATCTCATATTCCTGTGGAAAATCCAACACAATCAAATAGACATCACAAGATGCCATTCTCCCAACAACAGACTCGCTCTCAAGCTCGCTTTCTATTCCAGCCACTCAAAAAATTCAACAGTGATGCGAATTTCTATATGAAATCAACAAGCGCAGCAGACGAGTTTCTACAACGAATCATTGTTTCCTTTGACATGCCGTTTACATCTTACAAATATGCACTCCACAAGCAACTTCCTAAAGTCATCAATACCAATTTCAATTCTACTGTGTCATTTACATTCTTCATAAAATATTACTGTAACCTCTGTCGTTGAATAGCTAATCCTATATAATTTTTGTTTCATATCATTTGTTTTTATATACTCCTTTGTACTTCCCAAAGGTGAATTGAGTCTTTTACTACTACTACTGCTACTACTACTACTACTACTACTAATACTACTACTGCGGCTACTACTACCACTATTACTACTACTACTACTACTACTACTACTACTACTACTACTACTACTACTACTACTACTACTACTACTACTACTACTACTACTACTACTACTACTACGACTACTACTACTACTACCACTACTACTACTACTACTACTACTACTACTACTACTACTACTACTACTACTACTACTACTACTACTACTACCACTACTACTACTACCACTACTACTACTACTACTACTACTACTACTACTACTACTACTACTACTACTACTACTACTACTACTACTACTACTACTACTACTACTACTACTACTACTACTACTACTACTACTACTACTACTACTACTACTACTACTACTACTACTACTACTACTACTACTACTACTACTACTACTACTACTACTACTACTACTACTACTACTACTACTACTACTACTACTACTACTACTACTACTACTACTACTACTACTACTACTACTACTACTACTACTACTACTACTACTACTACTACTACTACTACTACTACTACTACTACTACTACTACTACTACTATTACTCTTACTACAATGTACCACCTAGATACCACAAAAATAAAATTTTGTCGAAATTTTTGATAAGTATCTCACATAAACATTTGTCGACAAGCGATCGAAAGTAATCAAATGCGACGATTGTGAAATTGGCCGACTTTGCCAGTCCTTCATGTGCCAACAATTTGAAAAGAACATCCGCACTAATGGGTTTGACCTATTATATTCTGGGAATAACGAGACAAACGATAATCTAGGAGTCAAGCCTTGACCGTTTGTTCACGAATTTTGTTAAAACATTGTTTTGCTTTTGAAACAGTGAAATATGACATAACTGAGATCACTTACCCGTTTTGCTACTCTGGAAACAATAACCCTATCAAATCAAGAAAAAGACTTCTTCCATAGCGTTAGAAATGTTCTTAATTGTCGAAAATTAATGAAAAAAAAATTTGAATGCCTTCTAGCTAGGAAACTTTAGCTGCTTTAATCCATTCAAAAATCCCTGTGAATTTTGATGTTCCAAAACTTTATAGCAGTTGTCATAGACCGGTTCCAACCATTAACAAATGTCAACAAAAGAAACAATTGGATAACTGCCTGATTAAAGAATTTAAAGTCCAAGTGTAATTTATGTAGGAAAACATGGATAAAGACAAAATAAGATTCTGATAAAGTTTAGTGTTTTCGGTTTGGGAACGCATGCACTCAACAAATAGGCGTATCCAAAAATTATATGATGCTAACATGTTCGAAAACTGTGAGAAGACACAAAAAAAACCATCAAATTATTCAAGAGACTTATTTTTAAAAACAGAAACGAGCATCAAAAAATGAAAACAGAAACAGAAGAGACAGAAGTGTGGGAAATGTCAAAAAACTTGGAGGTTTCTAACAAACACTGCTTCAGCTGCTAAAAGTAGACCCCCAAAATTTTCAAATAATCAAAACCCTAAGTGCGGGCAACCAGTAGATCGGTCAATATATCTGACAGAAACAAACATCGCTGAATGGAGGGCGAAATTAAACGCCTTAAATTGTTGGCTTCTCATTTTTTAGATTTAATATTTAATAATTTCCCATGACGTTTGCCACAATCAAAGCACCTTTCATCACTCATCTAACTAATCATTCGTTCAAAAATCAGCAAAATCCGATAGAATTCATGACCATTGTGTTTCCGCATCAAAAACAAGGATCAGTAACAGATGTAGACAACTATCGGCACATTTCCATCCTACTGTTAATGAAAAAAATTTTTGAAAATGTTATGTTCATCAAATGCAGTGGTTTTCTAGAAAAATTTAATATTTTATTTGAGAATAGTTTTGCTCCCTTCTAAGTGCTCAAAAGTCGATGCGGTGGCCAGCGTTGGTGAAACTATTCGCAAGGAAAAATTGATATAGAATAATAACACGGCTGTTTTTACTTAGATCTACGAAAAGTTTTCAACTTTCGATACTGTGAATAGAGGACAAATTCTTTTAAGAAAAGTGGAAGATCTAAGTTTTGATGATCTAGGTTTGGAATGGTGTAAATCCTACCTATTGGACAGAACTTAGTGTGTATTATAGAATAACCTTTTCTCTAAGATGGATGCGTTTGAATATGGCGTTCCTCAATTTTGGGTCTCAAGACTCTTCTCGTTTTTTACCAGATTTGAAGGTTTAGCGGACGTTTGTAGACATTACACACCGTACCTGTTTGCTGAGGAAACTTGCCTGATCTTCCAACACAACCATCTTGTGGATAAATAAACAAAGGGATAACATCCATTGTCGGATGGTCACATTCTTACAAGATGGAAGTCAACCATGCAAAAAGTTTTTGTCTAATCTTTTGTGAGAGAAATAGCAAGCAACAACATGGAGACTGCCTTCTAGAAATGTGATCATTGTTTCAAACACTTAGGAACAATTATTGACTCTCACTTAACATTCGAAAAGCACATAAACTTTGTTTTCACAAAACTTCAAAGTTCTTTTCTATTTTGGCTCTGGTAAGGAAGTCATCCAACCATCCCTCATTCTGTTCCTCAGAAGTACTGTTGTCTAAGTTTTTGATTGTTGATTTTTGATATACGGATGAACCACACTCGGTTGTCTACAAAAAAACAAGAAATTGCTGCAGAAATTTTTTTGAATATATTTCATCGAAAAAACTTTGAGATTTCATCTTCAAAACTTCATTCAAATTCGGGTTTTGAAGCGTTACTGAGTTGTACTTGAAACATTTATTCAAGTTTAGCCTGAAATGTTAAAAAAGGCTCAAGATATTAAAGAAAGGAATGAGATGATGATTTTGGATTGTAATCATAGCTACAGGACACGTTCCAAAACAGTACAGCTTGCTACTTGAAATCTACGATGAGTAAACTGTTAATGATGACGCTTGAATAGAGGGATCGGATTTTAAGGTTTTTTCTGTTGCCAAAAGAATTCCTATTATTATTCCTAATTTCAAACAGGTTGCGTATGAAAAGAGAGTTCTTCAAGGTTCGGTGAAAGGACTTCTCTTATTTTTACTTTAATTTAATGTTTTTTTGGATGCATGTAGATAGTATCCACTGTACCTGTTTGCTGACTTGCTTGATTTTCCTACACAGCTTTTTTGTGAATGAAAAAACAAAGGGGTAACATCCTTTGTCGGATGGTACACTCTTACAAGCTGAAAATCAACCCAGCAAAAAGATTTTGTCTAATCTTAATTGAGAAAAAATAGTAAGCGACAATATGGAGACTACCTTTTAGATAACTGTCATCGTTTGAAACACTTAGGAAAAATTTTCGAATCTCACCTAACATTCGAAGAGCACATGAGGTTTGTTTGCACAAAACTTCAAAAATTCAATTCCATTCTGGCTCGATTCAGGAAGTCATGCAACCATAAAACCCTCATTTTGTTTCTTAGAAGTACCAATGTCCCGGTCTTCGAGTGTTGATTTTTGATTTACGGATGAACCACACTATATTGTCTACAAAAAATCAAGAAATTGCAACAGAAAATTTTTCGAATATATTTCATCAAAAAAAACCTTAAGATTTAATCTTCAAAACTTCATTCAAATTCGTGTTATGAAGCGTTACTGAGTTGTATTTGAAACATTTACTCAAGTTTAGCCTGGAATGTTAAGAAAGGCTCAAGAAATTAAAGAAAGGAATGAGATGCTGATTGTGGATTGTAATCATAGCTACATGACACGTTTCAAAACAGCACAGCTTGCTACTCCAAAATCTATGAAGAGTAAACTGTTAATGATGTCGTTTGAAAAGAGGGATCGACTTTTAGGAAATTTTCTGTTGCCAAAAGAATTTCTGACAAATGCTGAAAAAATGAGTTCGCGTAAAGATCAGAATCTTGTCAACTGCTTCCAACATAGTTTGATATTGCAGAACAGTGTAATCAAAGAACTTTCGTTCAAGTAACCTGTTTCCTTTTTTTCGGTGCGTTTCATAAAGATACGAGAGGATCGTCAGATGTCCGCTCTTGCTATTTGTTCAAACGGGTTTTTTGCCTAGACAATTTCCGCCGATCGATATCTTCACCGTAGATGGTTTTGAGTGCTATTATGAGAAACCCGACCAGCGTAGAAAGTAGAGTTGAAAGAATTGATTTTTAATATTTGATTTTTATAGAGAGTTATGTGGTTTAATTTATTGTGAATAGTAGACGGATATCGATTTTTTAATTCACACCTTCCCCATTTTTGTCAATTTTGTTTAATTCAAAATTTGTTAAAAATGTAAACAACAATGCTACTGGATATACTAAAAAAACAAAAAGTGGTTTGAATTTCGTTTTCTCCACAGAGTTATTGACATTTAAAGTTTTGTGAACTTCTGACTGATTTCCGTTGTTTCTTTTCACATTTTCCGTTTTTTAATACTTTTTTTGCCAATTTTGTGAAAAATATGTTAAAGTTGGGTACGATAGTGTTGTTGGTTTCACCTCTAAAATTGAGGATATATTTCAACTGTTTGATCTAATTTCTTTTACAAAATTTTTGCTATTTATTTGGAACTCTTCTAGTGTTGATGGGAAGTCTTCCCCTCTCAACCCTCAGATTTTTTTTTGACCATTGTCACGCAGACGTGAAAAGTGGCTCTGACGAATTATAGTCTTGAACTTTTGCGAATGGTCCCAAGGAGTTGAAACGAGAAAATTATTTTCGATTTCATTTGCAAAAATTCCCAAAAAATCTAATCATGGCCAATTTTTTGTTTGGATCATCTGATGATTGCAAATTTTTGTATTTTTTAATCGATTCAGATTTTTACCAGCTCACTCGGGTCAGAAATTGCTGTAGAAATTGATAAATAGTTGTTGAAGAATCGCCATTGATAAAAATCTCGGAGATCAAAAACGGAGTTTAAAGCTGGTAGTTTTTTCATTAGATTGATGCTAGATCCTGCTAGATGAACGTTTGCTAACAAAAATTTTTCTAATTTCTGTAGCTTTGGAGGTATAACATCAAAATTACTCCAACTTAAGACCGATGCACATCGAAAGTTAAGGCGAGGATTTCGTACTGAGGATTTTTTATTATCGCCGTTAGTCTTCACACAAAAAATAACCGTAGATTTTTAAGCCACCATTTCAGTTTCATAGTTTCAACCAATTTAGCTAGTTTTCAACAATAGCTAGTTTTTAGTCCTTTTGAAAAAGAGTGCTTTGATTGGCAAACAATTTTTCCCGCATAGCTGGATTAGTCTCTCGAATTCTCCTGAAACACTTTTTGGATTGAGCTGTTGTTCCAAGTTGTGTTAACTGAATCATCTTTTTTAACAATTGAAATAAATCTTTTTTTCATAAAGCAAAGTTCATAAAACGAAGCAATTTTGTAATTGAACGACACAAGTTTTTTAAACTGTGGTGAACAGACTATAAACGGGCCTATTTGAAAGTTCATATTTAGAACTGGTAGGCTTATTTGGTTTTCTGCAGAACAAAAACAAATTTGAAAACATCACAGAGAAATAATGATTACTTTTGAAAGATTAGTCGGTTGTTCTTTTAGCGTTTGCAACTGATTTCTTTGCTGTTTCGCTGTACACACTTTATCAATGTTGTTTTTTGTAAGCTACTTTAAACAATTGATCTGACAGATTGCCGAAAACATCAAAGAAAGATTGCCAAAATGGATAAATAAAATAGAATATACAAAGTTGACTGAACGATTGGGGGAAATTAAACGCCTTAAATTGTCGGTTTCTCATGTTGTAGATCCAAAAATTAATAATTTTTGAAGATGTTTGCCGCATTCCTTGTACGTCTCATCACTGATCTAAATAATCAGTCGTTCAACAATCAACAATATACGATAGATTTCAGGGTTTTTGGTTTTCGGCTTCAAAAACAAGGATCAAGAACAGATTTAAACAACTCATGGCACTTTTCCACCCTATTGTCAGTGAGTAAAATTTTTGAAAAAGTTATGTTCAGGAAATACAGTGGGTTTCAAAAGAAATTCAATATTCTGTATGAAAAACATTTTGGCTCCGATCTAAGCGTTCAACAGTCGACACGGCAGCCAGCGTTGTGGAAACTACCCGCAAATAAAAACTGAAAAAGAGTAATTATACGGCTGTTTTTTTAGTTCTACAGATTCTTTCAATTTTCGACACTGTGAATAGAGAAGTTCTTTTGAGAAAACTGGAAGAACTTAGTTTCTATGTTCCAGGTTTGCAATGGTGTAAATTCTACATGTCGGATTGAACACAGAGTGTATTATGGAAAAAAAATTTCAAACAGGTTGCGTATGAAAAGAGAGTTCTTCAAGGTTCGGTGAAAGGACTTCTCTTATTTTTACTTTAATTTAATGTTTTTTGGACGCTTGTAGATAGTATCCACTGTACCTGTTTGCTGACAAAACTTGCTTGATTTTCCTACACAGCTTTTTTGTGAACGAAAAAACAAAGGGGTAACATCCTTTGTCGGATGGTACATTCTTACAAGCTGAAAATCAACCCAGCAAAAAGATTTTGCCTAATCTTGTTTGAGAAAAAATAGTAAGCGACAACATGGAGACTACCTTTTAGATAACTGTCATCGTTTGAAACACTTAGGAAAAATTTTCGAATCTCACCTAACATTCGAAGAGCACATGAGGTTTGTTTGCACAAAACTTCAAAAATTCAATTCCATTCTGGCTCGATTCAGGAAGTCATGCAACCATAAAACCCTCATTTTGTTTCTTAGAAGTACCAATGTCCCGGTCTTCGAGTGTTGATTTTTGATTTACGGATGAAACACACTATGTTGTCTACAAAAAATCAAGAAACTGCAACAGAAAATTTTTCGAATATATTTCATCAAAAAAAACCTTAAGATTTAATCATCAAAACTTCATTCAAATTCGTGTTTTGAAGCGTTACTGAGTTGTATTTGAAACATTTACTCAAGTTTAGCTTGGAATGTTAAGAAAGGCTCAAGAAATCAAAGAAAGGAATGAGATGCTGATTGTGGATTGTAATCATAGCTACATGACACGTTTCAAAACAGCACAGCTTGCTACTCCAAAATCTATGAAGAGTAAACTGTTAATGATGTCGTTTGAAAAGAGGGATCGACTTTTAGGGAATTTTCTGTTGCCAAAAGAATTTCTGACAAATGCTGAAAAAATGAGTTCGCGTAAAGATCAGAATCTTGTCAACTGTTTCCAACATAGTTTGATATTGCAGAACAGTGTAATCAAAGAACTTTTGTTCAAGTCACCTGTTTCCTTTTTTCGGAGCGTTTCATAAAGATACGAGAGGATTGTCAAATGTCCGCTCTTGTTATTTGTTACCACTTTATTGGGGAGGAACTATATACTCAAACGGTCTTTTTTTGTTCACAAAAATTTTGACAATGGATATTTTCACCGTAGATGGTTGTGTGTGCTATCATGAGGAAGCCTGTCCAGCGTAGAATTTGGAATTAAGAGGATTTTTTTAATTTTGATCTTTAAAGAGAGTTAGAGAATTTTATGAACGGTAGACTGATGTCCGTTTTTTAATCACATTTTTCTCTCTTCGACAAAAATTTTTGTCAATTTTGCTAAAAGTAAGTTAAAATTGTTAATAATAATGCTACTGAATATACTAAATTTTTTTTTCGTTTTTTTAATAGAATTTTCGAGGTTTAAACGTTTGTGAACTTTTGACCGTTTTTCGCTGTTTCTGTTCACATTTTCCGTAATTTTATGCGGTTTTTTTTGCTGAAAAATTGTTTTGGTTTGTAGCAATAATGTTGCTGGTCTTATCTCTAAAATTGAGAGTATATTTCAATTGTTTGATCTAATTTGTTTGAAAAAAAATTTGCTAATTATTTGGAAGTCTTCTAGTTTTATTGGAAAGTCTTTCCTCTGAATCGTGAGATTTTTTTCTGACCATTGTCACGCAAACTTGAATTGGCGCTCTGACGAATTATATTCTTGAACCTTTGTGAATGGTCCATAATAGTGAAACATGAAAGCGTTTTTCAAATTACTTTGCAATAGATCCCCCAATTTCCAATCATCGCCAATTTTTTGTGTGGATCATCTGATCGTTGCCAATGATGATCCACCAACTCACTCCGGGCAGAAACTGCTGAAGAAGTTGATAAGAAGTTCTTGAAGAAATATCATTGATAAAAGTCTCGGAAATCAAAAACCAATGTTAAATCCGGTAGCTTTTTCATTAGGTTAAAACTGGACCCTGCTAGATAAACGTTTGCTAACAAAAATTTTGTAACCTCTGTAGCTTTGGAGATCATATCATCAACAACTATGACGTATGACTCCAATATTAGATCGATGCAGTTCAAAATTTTGAACTGTATCGATCTAATATTGGAGTCATACGTCATAGTGAAGGCAAGGTTTTTGTGCTAAGGATTGCTCAATATCGTAGTTAGTCTTCACACAATAAATAACCGTAGGTTTTTCTGCCACCATTTCAGTTTCACAGTTTCAACCAATTTTATGGGAGCAAAAAAAAGTGCCAACAGCTAATTTTCAGTCTTTAGAAAAAGAGTGCTTTGATAGACAAACAATTTTTCCCGCATAGCTGGATTAGTCTTTCCTATTCTCCTGAAACACTTTTTGAATTGAGATATTGTTCCAAGTTGTGTTAACAACTGATTGAATCATCTTTTTTAACAATTGAAATAAGAAATTTTGTTTCATAAAACGAAGTTCATAAAACGAAGCAATCTTGTAGTTCAAAGACACAAGCTGTTTAAGCTGTGGTGAACAGACTATAAACGGGCCTATTTGAAAGTTCATATTCAGAACTGGTAGGCTTACTCGATTTTCTGCAGAACGAAAACAAATTTAAAAACATCACAGAGAAATAATGATTTCCTTTCAAAGATTAGTCGGTTATTCTTTAAGCATTTGTACATAATTTCTTTGCTCTTCCACTGTAAACCCATTCTTCGTATTGCTTTTTTTACGCTATGTTAAAAAATTCTTCTGACAGATTGCAAAAACATCAATGATCTCAAGAACTGGATTGAAAAACTGACAAATACCAGTACTCAACAAAAACATTAGTATTCAAAATCTTAATGAGGGCCTAAATATTCTTGAACGCAAGCAAGTTTTCTCTAAGAGTTCGATTTATCAGTTAGAAAAAAGACTTTTATCCATTGAATGATACCAGAATCGACTATTTTCCTAATTTTCATCCACTTGGATATCCCGGGGATCGGTAATGTACAGCAACAAAGTCTTTTTTAACCAAAGAAGTTTCTCAAGGTAAGCCTCACTGCTGATGAAATTTCTATAGCGCATGCTTTAAAGCAAGGAAAAACGGCCCCGTTATTGTACATTTATTGTATTTGCGGCAAAGTGATGTGATTTTGTAGAAGGCGTCTTGTTTTTAGAGTTTCAAAAATTTGGTGAGTCAGCCATTTTTCATTCACGAAAGGCTTGCAAAAACAGACGCTGAAATTGAAAAAAAGCACTTGAAATGAATATTTAAAATAGAACAGACAAACTTGAATGAATTGAGGGGGAAATTAAACGCTTTAAAATGTCGGCTTCTCATGGTGTAGAGCTAATATTTAATAACTTCTCAAGACGTTTGCCGCAATCCTTGCACGTCTCATCACTGATCTAATTAATCAGTCGTTCAACAATCAACAATATCCGATAGATTTCAGGGCCTTTGGGTTATGTTCATGAAAATCAGGGAGTTCTAAAAAAATAATATTCTGTAAGAAAAACAATTTGGATCGATCTCAGCCTTCAACAGTCGACGCAGTGGCCAGCGTTGTTGAAATTATCCGCACGGAAAAAATGAAAGAGAAAAATTATAGGGCTGTTTTTTTGGATCTACACAAAGCTTTCATCTTTCAATACAGTAAGTATAGAAATTCTTTTGAAAAAACTGGAAGACTTTGATATCTATGGTCCAGGTTTGAAATGGTGTAAACTCTACCTACCGGATAAAACACAGTGTGCATTATGCAATAAATTTTCCTCTAAAGAGGTTGCGTCTTAGCAGGGAGTTCCTCAAGGCTCGGTCTAAGGACTTTTCTTCTTTTAACAAACTTGAATGTTTTAGTGGACGCTTGTAGACAGTACACACCGTACATTTTTGCTGATGAATACCCGTTTGCTGATAACATCCATTTTTGGACTACTACTTTCATACAAGCTGGAAATCAACCACGCAAAAAAGTAGCAAGCGACAACATGGAAACAGGCTTTAGGATAACTGTCATCGTTATCAAATTCGTTTCTAATTTGGCTCGGAAGGGAAGTCACTCAACCAAAAAACCCTCACTTTGTTTCTTAGAAGAAATTTTGTCCCAGTCTTTGAGTATTGAATTTTGACTTACTAGGCTGTCAACAAAAAATTGAGAGAAAATTCTTCAAACAAATTTCTTCAAAAAACCTGATGACTCAATATTCAAGACTTCTTTAAAATTCAAGTTCCTAAGCGTTACTGAGATTTACTTGAAAAGCCCGACGTTTGAACTTTTGTCAACTTTTGACTGTATTTCTTTTTTTCTGTTCACATTTTCCGTATTTTTATTCAATTTAATGTCAAGTTTGCTATAAGTATGTTAAAGTTGGTAAAAATAGTGTTGTTGGTTTTACATCTAGAATTGAGAATATATTTCAACCGTTTGACCTAATTTTTTTGGACAAAATATCTATTAAACTTGTCAAATTTCAGCCTTTTTTCCATCAAAAATGGCTCAAAAAAGGCTTTTGTAGTTCACTTTCTTTAAACTTAAGCTTTAACACACCTCAAAACTGCTGAAAAAGTTTTGGTTTACTCGAAAGCATTCTAGTTTTAGTTGTTGATACTTCAAGAGTGAACTTGAATTAAACATTTGCCGGTTATTCGCTAAATTAGCTCTTTAATTTTGCAAAATGCATCTTTTATATTTGGTAGATCAACTTTTTGTCAAATAAGCCATATCCATAGAATGCGGAACAATAGGATGTTTTCAATAGACAAATAGAAATAGCTAGGCTGGTTTCGGTCTAAGCGTTGTTTCTTAAAGTGCAGGAAATCTGATAGAAATCAGTCAATGTTTTTTAAAACATTTTTGTTCTCCCCTTTTTTATGATAATTAGGAAAGGAAACGTTAAGGTTACACTAGGGCAGAACTAAATTCAAAATGTACTGATGATAGGTAAAACCAGCTTCCTAGAGAGTTTCAAGGGAATCTATTTATTTTTTTTTAATCGAAAGCTTATGTTTGTTTTGACTTTTAAAAATCCATATTTTTAAAATGAAACGTGGGTTATTGAACTTTGCTACTTTCTTCTCTTTTTTTGTCACCTTCTAGATCACAGCCAGCAAAAACAGGTCACATTGGTTACAAATTGAATAAAAATTAGTAAATACTGTGGTTTTACGTTTCATGTAGCGGTTTTTCTGTTGCGATACCACCAGTTTTTGTACAAAATTTGCAATTTTTCGACGTTTTCCTGTCATTAAGGATCTTTTTACGCTATTATTGACTGTTCAGGTGTCAAATTTTGGGTTTTTAAAAGGAAAGCACAGCAGAACACATCGGGATTTGGTGAATTGATTACTATTTCAAATTTTTCGACTCCGTCTTCCAAAAAAATTTATTGGATTTTTTTGGTCGTTAATTGTCGTTCTTTTTGTAGTCGTTTGAAAAATTCTGGAAATTTTCAGCTCTTAGCGTCTTCATGTTGATGATTAAAGGAACATATCTAAAGGCTTGGGTTAATTGCTACTGTTTGTAATGACTTCGAAATCAAATGTCTTAAAAAGTGTACAGATTTATTTTCAATTTCACATTTTGCTGCTTTTATGCCTTATTCATACCTACTCTCAACAAATTATTAAGACTGCATATCAATGGCGATGAAAAAAATGCACAATTGAACATGTGGCATTTTTGGTGCTTTGCTTATTGTTCTAAGTGCCTCGCTACCGGCTTTTAGGAAAAGGAAATAATTTTTTTTTATTTCTGTCTTTTTTCGACATTCCTTTCAGAGGCGAGTGAGAAATACTAGCGGCAGATTGGAGGAACTATTTGATGATATCATTTGATTGCTAAATCTTTTCACGAATTTGAATAAAATGTTTTTTGAAATTATATAAGATGTATTCTTTAAATCTGTTTCTGTCTACATGTTAATTATTCCTCTTAACTGCAACTTGCATATCGTATCATTGTTGGTGAAAAAAGGCATATTTAAACATAGCTAAGGTTTTTAGTGCGACGGTTATTGTTTTTACGCCTTCAAAACCACATTTTTTCAAAGTAAATATTTATTTTTTCTTTTTCTATCTGTCGTTCTAGCGTGACCTGTTTTGACTAATGGCAGTTCTTAACGCATTTATTGAAAAACCCCTCTTTAGTGATTTTGGTTGCCATGTAGTTCTTTAATGCCTTCGAAATTAGTTGCTTTTTGATCTTCTCACTTTCGTTTTTTTTTTAAAAAAAAATTAGTTACCCGGTCTCATTATTCAGTGGTCACATATCTCAAATTGATTTTCAAAAAAGGCGCAGTTGACTATATACAAATTTTTAAAGAAAAGATTGTGGTTTTAACTGCTTCGACGCCGTTTTCTTGCAAAAATTAACGGAATAATTGTTTTTCGTCTGAATTTGTTGTTTATTTGTAGACCTACGACATAATCTGGAAACTGGCTGGTCTCAATGTGTTTATATTTTAGTAGGAGTAAAAAACCTATTTAACTATTTCAATTGATATCTAATGGATTTCATTAAGTCATTTGCTTTTGGAGAAGACCAACATTTCTTTTTATCTTTCTTTTTGTTCTTTTTGTCTGCTTGTTACCGAGTCTCATGAAAGGTTGGTCCCATGTTTTTTTTTCAGCAAAAAAACAGGCTAGTTTGTTTTATTTTGGTTTTATTTGAATCTATTTTGATTTTATTATTTTCTTTCGAAAATTAGACATTGAGTTTTGGATGTTATATTTTCTTACTTTCACCAAATTTTTTAAATTTCCTGTAGTTTTTCTCCTTTTGAGTCTCGTTGAAATTTTGAGAAACAAGAACTGAATTGAATTGAATTCTTCTCACCTATATGATAAAACGACTCCTTTTATTGTCTTGTCTCGTAGTCCTATTAATGACAAGTCTTATCGGCCCACTAATGGGGCCTTAATTCCTTTAATAAGTGATTTGATTTAGAGGGATTTTTTAAAATTCATACGCTAGTTATTTTTGTCGAATAAGTGAGAGTTTTTGAGTTTTCTATCTCTTCCTCATTAGGCCAAACTTATGGATATGCGGGGCAGGAACCTTATGTGCGAACGC
>NC_134468.1:64785424-64894845 GCF_964194025.1 Convolutriloba macropyga
GACATCGAAGTGAACAATGCAATGGTTCAACTTGTAAGAAATGCAAACAAAAGCACAACAGTTTTTTGCATTTGGAAGCCAATAACAACTCGAGGACAGCTTCAACAGCGCCAACGGTTACAACAAGAAGCACGTCACCACAAGAAGCAAGCAATCGAGCAGCAAAAACAGTCAACAAAAACAAAGAAAAATTTACAGCCGCAGCACAGTCACAGAATGAAGAAGAAGAAGAAGAAGAAGAAGAAGTATTTCTTCCCACCGCAATCGTTTCAGTTGACAACAACGGAAAAACAACTGATATTAGAGAACTGATATTAGAGACTCAGGATCCCAAAGCAACCTCATCACGGAAGATGCAGCACAACACCTTGGTTGAAAAAAAAACCGACGGCCGAGTTTTTGGACTCGGAGTTCAAGAAGCCAACAACAGCAAAGGATCAGTAAACTTGATTCTGAAAACGAAGGACGAAGACTTCATCAACGTCAGAGCAACCGCTTTAGCCATATTGACCAGCAATCTGCCTTCACATCATGTGAATGTCAGCGGTTGGACAAAACTTCAGAACCTCAGTCTTGCGGACCCAAACTTCAATCAGCCATTCACCGTTGACCTGATAATTGGAGCAAGACACTATGAAGAACTGATTATTGGGGACAACAGAATCAAGGAGCCTCAAAAATCAACTACCTACCGCCTATCTTGTTTTGGTTGGCTCTTGATGAGACGTGAGAGCCAACTTGAAAAGAAGAATACTCAACTTGAGTCTTTTTTCATTTGTTCAGAACCAGACAATTTACAGCGATTCTGGGAAATTTAAGAAATTCCGACAACAACACAGTGGAGATCAGAAGAACAGAAATGCGAAGATCACTTCAAAAATACCACTTGACGCAACTCAGAGGGAAGATTTGTTGTGAAACTCTTTCAAAGAAGACTCCAAACCCCTGGGTGACTCGTACCATCAAGTGAAAAGAAGACTACGGAGCCTCATCTTCCCACTGGAGAAACAACCTGATGTATACAACAGATATAGCCTGTTCATTCAGGAATTCATTCAACTTGGACACATGGAAGAAGTTCCCAGAAACAAAATTCATATGCCTGCCACAAATTGTTTCTACTTGCCACATCATTGTGTCATCAAGGACGCCAGCAGCACAACTAAACTCAGAGTCGTATTTGATGCTTCAGCTAAGTCAGCCAGTGGAGTATCTTTAAATGACCGTCTCTTGGTTGGACCTCACCTGCAAAAGGATCTGTTTGGAATTCTGATTTGCTTTTGTTTAAGTAGCACTATCTGCCGACATTAAAAAGATGTACCGACAAGTTCAGTTTGACGATGAAGAGAACGATTTTTAGAGGTTTTTGTGGAAAAATCTAAATGACACAGAGGTGACCTATGGAATAGCATCATCTTCCTACCACTCAAATAGACCTCTCAAAGCCTTAGCAGACAGTTGCACCAACAGCAACCTCCGCCTTGCAATCAATAACGACATGCATGTGGACGATTTGCTAATATGAACCTCAGATGTTGAGCACGCCACTCAATTACAGGACGAAGTTATCGCAACACTGAAAACAACTTGTTTTGATATATGAAAATAGACATCAAGTGTTTCGTCACTTGTTGAGCGATTGCCTTCCAGTTTTCGCGAAACTTCAGACGAAATGATAATCAACAGCAACGAGTACACAGTCAAAACCATTGGAATAAAGTGGAGCCCTGTTCCAGATTATTTCACCTTCACAGTTTGCCTGGACAAGGAATTATCCACTACAAAGAGGAAAATTTTACCGGAAGTCACAAAGTTGTTTGACCCTTTCGGAACAACAATTCAGTCGAAATCCCTCTTGCAAATACTTTGGATAGACAAGTTGACCAGGGACGAAAACCTGTTGTTAAATATCCTAGAAACAATACGGAAGATTTCGACTTTAGCTCAAAGAATTGGAGAAGACCAAATTTGAACGACGAGTTTTTGCAGCACCTTTTTTGTCATCTTTGGCGCTTCATGTGTTTTGTGACGCCTCATCCACAGCCTATGCCGCAGTTGTCTACGTGCAAGAACAAATGGACGACCGAGTGCACACACAAATGCTGACAGCCAAAACACGCGTTGCCCCAAACAAAACTTTGTGTCCCAGGTTTAGAATTCTGTGCAGCACCTCTTGGAGCACAATTGTCTCAAGCAGTGAGAGAAGCCAAATTGGTGTTTGTCATCAACTTTCCCCATCAAATCTCCGCTCAGCGAGAATAGCTCTTTACAGCATCATCCAACAGCTCTTTTTGCCGGAATTCAGGTATATAAAAGAATCAACAACACCAGAAGACTCAACTTCAAACCTACCAGTTGAACCATCAAGCAAGCGTATCAAGAAAAACAGTCATCTACTCAGCCTCTCCCCATTCTTCGACGGAGATAACAACGTCATGCCAGCAGAACAAATAGTTGAGTCTTTTGCCTTCCAATTCACTGGGATGGACTATTGCGTACCGTTTTATACCAAAGTTTCTTCACAGAAACTGCAAAAATCATACACAGCTATATTCATTTGTTTCACCACAAAGGCGATACACTTAGAGCCAGTGCAAAATCTAACCAGAGAAGATTGCCTCGATACCCTCAAGAGATTTACCCCAAGACGCGGTACTCCGCAAGCATTTTACAGTGACAGTTCAACAACGTTCTTTGGAGTCCGAGGAGAACTCGAATTCAGACGACTTCTTCGAGATGAAGAGTTCAAGGATCTCATTAACAATTTTGCGAGCCAAAACCACATCGATTGGTTTACAATACCACACAGGACGCCACATTTTGGAGGACTGTGGGAAGTAGCTGTTAAATCTATGAAGCGCCATCTTTTACAGAACGGTTGGATCGACTAAGTTATCAACCAGTGCTTTCACAACTCTCCTGACACAAATTGAGGCTATCCTAAATTCTCGTCCTCTAACAGCACCATCAACCGACATCAATGATCCCCTAGCTTTAACCGCAGGTTATTTCATCATCGGAAGACCCATCACAGCTATACCCGAGCCATTTTCACCAAAGAACAACACCTTGTCACGACATTGGAGGAATATAGACAAAATGATTCGTCAGTTCTGGAAGAAATGGAGTGTCGAATACATATCATCATTGCAGCAGCGGAAAAAAATGGAGGACTGAAAATGTACAACCAGCAGTGGACGATATTGTGATCATCAAAGAAGACAACACTCCCCCAATGTGCTGGCCGCTTGCTTGTATAATACAGACATTCGACGGTAATGACAACATTGTTCGTGTTGTTCAAGTGAAAACACAAACTGGAGTTTACATCAGACCAGTCAATCGCCTCATACCCCTTCATCGAGAAGAACCAGAAGATTGTGGAGCAGTATAGAGGATTAAACTTTGAGAAACAACCGAAGATTCTCAATTGGTTTGATCACACCTTCGACAATATATACCTAATCAGTTTTGTATGAAATTGATAACATTTCTGCCGATTTTCACAAAAACCAAGGAGTCAGTTTCAACTAAATCATCTTTTTTGTACCCTCAACTGTACTCGCAAGATAATAACAAAGGAAGCCCACAGATGTCACAATTGAACGAGTTCAAGGAGGCCGGGAAATGTTTAAGGTCAAAAGAACTTTCAAGGTCTCAACAAAATTGTAACCAACAATTACCACGTGCCCTAACAAAGTCACAAGAAATGTAACTTTCAAAACAACAAGTTTGTTTCCGTTTGGATTCAAAAAGCTATACATAAGCGAAAAAAGCGTTGAAGCAGAGCTTCATTAGTAATTGAATATATTGAAATGAACTTGTATTCATTTATATATATATATATATATATATATATATATATATATTGCCAGAAATGCATACATTTTTCCCATTACGCATATATCTTACCAGAAATATGTGTAAAGTGGAAAAATTTTGCTCCAGCCTTAAAAAATCTGTAGAATACAAACTTATCTTCGAGTTGAAACCTGTAGAATACCAAAACTCTCCTTGAAGTGGTGAAAAAGAGTGACTAGATAGCTTCTGAGACTCAGACGGCGGCTATTAGTATATAAAATTGCATTGCTTATGACGACACATAGTTTTATGGGAATTTGTAAACTCGTATCCACTTTATTAACAATATTATTTTAGGATAGGAGATGCACTCAGTTTTTTACGTTATCCTGTCTATTCTGTCCAAGTTTAAACTGCACTTTGTGTCTGTGGATCCTATATTCCCAGATCTGATGTTAATTCTGCAAGTAATTGCAAAATCTCACAAAATCAACAGCAGCATGCAAGAATTTTACAAGAATTCTATTAAAGTAAAGGCACTAATCCTATCGTAGTCCTGGCAAAAGACACCAAAAACTCTTAGCAAGATTAACATGTTTATTCAAAAATTGTGCTAGATCTTGCATGATTGACATCGGATCTCGATTAGAATGATTAATTACTTGATCAAGACGTTGCAATGAATGGTATGATAATGCACATAGCAGTCAGAATATGGCTGATAATAAACTGCCTTTCTCCTTGAGAACATTGGCTATATGTTTCTGCTTCCTGTATGCAAGTGTCCGTTGTTTCTGCTGTTGATGCGTGCTCTCCAAGACATTCTTGAGTAACAGAATTCTTGCAGCACTCAACAGCCTCAGTTGTACAAGTGCAAAATTCTTCCACTGAAATAAAACTTACAGATAAATAAAACTGTTCGCTGACATTGAACTAAAAGGTTACTCCTCATTCCCATTATACCCCCCCCCATCATTAGTGAGGACGTAACATAGACCTCACCCCTCCCCCAGTTACCGCGTCTGATTACTATACTGGTGAGCTATGATTGCGTGGCGGGCATTATAGTAGGAGGATCTAAAAGAAACGGATCATTTCCCAGGTTTAGGTACAGACTTATGAAAAGGCAATGCTCGACCAAAATGTACAATGAAAAGACCGTACTCGACTCATTTGAGCTATGAAAAGACTTTACCTGGACTTTAAGACACGCTGGACTTTAGCTCGACAGAGATTTTTCACAAAAAACTTTAGCTCGACCGAAAAGTTTACGAAAGATTTAAGCTCGACTCAAAACTTTTTAGAAGACTTTAGCTCTATCCAAAATTAGAGCTGGATTTTAGCTCGACCTAACGTTTGCAAAAAACACTACACTTAAAAATTCAGCTGGAACAAAATTTGCGCGCAAGATAGATAATTTGCAGAGAGATATAATGAAAGGCGTGAGTTTCTTGTGAAATCGTCTCTCCGATAGAATCTAATTTCATATTTGCTGAAATGAAGCATCTTTAATTCACACCCTTGTTTTCTCACACCTTTGTTTTTGAGAGAGTATAAATTAAGGTGGACGAATAAAAGATAACACTCTTTTTTCCACCCTTAATCTGAGTATCAATTTTTTTACACTCTTACACCCTTATTTTTGAGAGAGCGGAATACCCAACCTAGGTTTGTGAACGCTTGCTAATCTATTTTCAAACTATACGTGAAATTTTACAAAAAAATCAGTTCGGTGCAAGTGAAACTTGAAAGTGTTCAAGGAGACCAAATTTGTGCAAATATAAAAAAATTTCTTTTAATATTTTTTTCTATATGATCGAGCAAAAAATCGACCCTCCAACCTAGGTTTCCGGGAGTTCGCGAAATTTCAAATGTGTTGCAAGATGTGTTGGAGAGTTTGTTGCTTTCTTACACACGAAAGAATAATGCTGCTTATACAAAAAATTAATTTTCCCTCGTGATGAATGGATTCAAATCTTGCAAGAACTTTGCAAGATGATTCAAAGCTTGAAAGATTCTTGCAAGAATCTCGCAAGATATTTATTAAGGCAAAAAAATCAATCGGGGTACAAACGTTCTGGGAAATATCTTTGAAGCAAACTATTGTTTATTAAACAAACTACAAAACCTGGTTCAATGAAAAAAAATTTAGCCCGGATTCAAAATCTTGCAAGAATCTTGCAGGAATCTTGCAAGTTTTTGAATTCTGGAAAATTTATACGTGTATAAATGTCAGATGAAACTAATTGAAAACCAAATGAAATGACAGATATCAGTATTCTTGATCAGCAAAACTGAACCTTAATGAATTTTTTTGTACACAACTTTTGATTGTGAAATCTTGCAAGAATCTTCTTGTAAGTGGCGTGATAGCCGAATGGCAAGGTGTGTGGTTCACAGGCCGATGATTGAGAGATCAATCCTCTGCCTCCGTGAAGCTGACTGTGGGAGGATGAGCTCTCATTTAACCATAGCTTCAGGTTGACCATTGCCTGACCAATGTTGGCTGCAATATTGGTACCACATGAAAGTTTCAGACGCAAAAAAAAGTGGCTATAGTCACCAAAAAAAGAGCTATTCTGCTCATAAAAAGATCAATTTGAAATGTGGGGAATAATAGGAAAAAGCAGCTGAGAACAGGCCGCTGTGGCCGAATGCGGTTCCGCTGCGCAGGAACGACAATTATTATTTTTATCATTATTATTAAGTTTCTTGCATGATATGGAATTAAAGTACAACTTTCCGACAAATAACTAGAGACAACTCGAGGCAACCAAATCCGTCTTTTTAAAGTTCCATTTACTTAATAAAAGACGAAAACACTTTCAATATTTTCACATTTTTTCAAACGAACTATTTTTAGAGAAATAAACAGTTGGAGTTTTTTGTTACTGATCCTGTCGGTAACTTAGCATGTTTTTGTTGTCGTAAACAATTCCAATAATGGGAGTTCTAGTTATCTTCCTATTGAGATTTATTTGAGTCTATATGATGCCTTCCGTTGATAGCTATTGGTGTTAATGTCCAGTTGATAGCTATTAGTTTTTTCAATCAAAAAATATCGGTGTGTTTTTGAAGTTTCATTTTTTGTCTTTGTTTCATTCGATTTAGAGTTTAGTCTTTATGTAACAAAATCAACCTCAGTTTTCTGGTAAATCAAACATCAACTCCAATTTTGATCTTATGCTAAGTAATGTTTCTTTTTAAGGACAAAAGGAAACAACAGTCGGAGTTTTTTATAACTGATACTTCGCATGTACCACAACAAACTAATTGTACGAAAAACGATATATAATTGTTCTTCGACCAATCTTTATTTCATCACATTGAAAGAAAGATTTGTTTAAAAAATGGCATTTCGTTGGTTTATGGCGCTTCCAATAATTCTTTGTTCGAATTCTTTTTTGTCAAATCACACAAAACCTCCCGGCCTCCAGGACGAGGTGGGAATTTTTTCTTCACTTCGCAGTGGAGGTCTTGGGTGTTCAATAACCATAACCACTGACTGGACTTGAATTGCATTCAGAAATTTCCGTTTGGCACCATTTTTAATCTGTTAAGTCGTTTTGTTTATTTTTGCGAGAATTTGTGGTCTCCCAATAGCCCAAAACTCGGGCGTTTGCATGATGTGTTTGACGATTTTTCTAAAACTACTGTACCAAGTTCAATGGGCATTGTTTTGTTTTACTAGCACTAAACCCTCCTTGTTTGCAGTGTTTAGTCGGTTTCCCGAATCGGCCTAATCGAGTTAATAATTGTTAAATTCGTAAAAGTACAAGTAAAAACTATTTTTTTGGGAGCACACTTGTTGTTTCTGATGATTTTTCCTGAAATACTCTGCCAATTCGGCCGGGCATAGACGCGATTTCCTAATTTTAAGTTTATAAAAGTCTGCGTTTTAATTCTAAAATGTCCCGCTGAGAAGAGTATTAAGTTGTGGCTTTTAAAATTCAAAAAAAGGTGGCTTTAAGCTTTTTTCAATACTGATGGAGTTTGTTTTCCATCGAAATTGGGCTATTGTTGCTTGCAAATTGTGTTATATAGGTATTGTTTGGTTTGATGAAGTTTTTAGAATCCATAGTTTCTGAGAATTCAGCTTTTTTTTATTTGCGAAATCATGAAATTCTTGTTTGAGTTGTTTTTTTAATCAAAAACACACAAACACCCTGGCCTTTAAGGCGAGGTGGGGAATTTTTTCCCTTTCGCAGTGGAGATCTTCGGTTTTCGGTAACTACTGAGTGATCTTGAATTGCGTTCAGAATTGTGCGCTTGGCACCGTTTTTAGTGGTTTTGCATACTTCTGCCAAAAGTTGGTGTCTCCCAATAGCCCAAAAACCGGAGAACGCTTCATGTGTTTGAAGATTTCTCCAAAACTACTGTACCAGATTGGACGGGCATTGTCGTGTTTTGTTGACTCCAAATATTCATGTTTTGCAGTGTTTAGTTGGGTTCTCATATTGGCCTAATCAAAAATTTATGAAGATTTAAATTTGAAAAAAATTGAAAACATTATTTTTTGGGGGCACGCTTATTGATTCTGATAATTTTTCCTGAAGTGCTTTATCATTTTGACTGGGCATAATCGCGTTTTGTTAATTGTAATTTTCCCGAAGGACTGCAGTCTTCAGTTGGTGTCTGCTCAGAACGTTATTCAGCTGTTATATTTCAAAATTTAAAAACTAATGATGTTTTAAATGTTTTCCGTTCTGATGTAGTTTTTCTTCCAAATTGGGTTATTGTTGCTTGCTAATTGGGTTTTTTAGGCAGTGTTTAGTTGATTTCTCTTATTGGCATAATCGAAAATTTTTAAAGTTTGAATTTGGAAAAAGTCGAATTTTCAGGCTGTTCGGGATGACCCAAATTTCGGTACAATAAAACACTGGATTTAACCAACAAATGTTAGTGTTTTAGAAACCTCACTTAGTGGGGAGTGTCCCCATTTATATTTTATATAGTATTTTATGTTCCTCAGATATAGAACTTTGGCTCTAAAGTCTTCAGATATTCAGATATTGAACTTATTGAGCTTATTTGGTCATTTGGTAGGGTACCTATTTTTTCCTATAACATCTTCTAGAGTGCACCGATTGTGCTCATTTTTCAATATGATGCGTATCTCAAGCAGAACTATATGCGGTACTAAAGGGGTGATTTTTAATTCGCCGTTTAAGAGAAATTGGCCAGTAAACTTGTCCTCGGTTTTAGCCCAAGAAGCGGTCTTGAATTGCGTTCAGAATTGTGCGCGTGGCACCGTTTTTAGTGGTTTTGCATACATCTGCCAAAAGTTGGTGTCTCCCAATAGCCCAAAAATCGGAGAACGCATAATGTGTTTGAAGATTTCTCCAAAACTACTGTACCAAATTGGACCGGCATTGTCGTGTTTTGTTGACTCCAAATATTCATGTTTTGCAGTGTTTAGTTGGGTTCTCAAATTGGCCTAATCAAAAATTTATTAAGATTTAAATTTGAAAAAAAATTGAACAAATTATTTTTTGGGGGCACGCTTATTGATTCTGACAATTTTTCCTGAAGTGCTTTACAAATTTGACCGGGCATAGTCGCGTTTTGTTAATTGTAGTTTCTCCGAAGTACTGCAGTCTTCAGCTGGTGTCTAAATTGGTCTGCTCAGAACGTTCTTCAGCTGTAATAATGAAAAATTTAAAAACTAATGATGTTTTAAACGTTTTCCGTTCTGATGTAGTTTCTCTTCCAAATTGGGTTATTGTTGCTTGCAAATTTGGTTTTTTAGGCAGTGTTTAGTTGATTTCTCATATTGGCATAATCAAGAATTTTTTAAGGTTTGAATTTGGAAAAAGTCGAATTTTCAGGCTATTCGGGATGACCCAAACTTCGGTACAAAAAAACACTGGATTTAACCAACAAATGTTACAGTTTTAGAAACCTCACTTAGTGGGGAGTGTCCCCATTTATATTATATATAGTATTTTATGTTACTCAGATATTGAACTTTGGCTCTAAAGTCTTCAGATATTCAGATATTGATCTTATTGAGCTTATTTGGTCATTTGGTAGGGTACCTGTTTTTTGCTATAACATCCTCTAGAGTGCACCAATTGTGCTCATTTTTCAATATGATGCGTATCTCAAGCAGAACTATAAGCGGTACTAAAGGGGTAATTTTTTTTTCACCGTTTAAGAGAAATTGGCCAGTAAACTTTCCTCGATTTTAGCCCCAGAAGCGGTCTTGAAAAGCGTTCAGAATTGTGCGCCTGGCACCGTTTTTAGTGGTTTTGCATACATCTGCCAAAAGTTGGTGTCTCCCAATAGCCCAAAAATCGGAGAACGCATCATTTGTTTGAAGATTTCTCCAAAACTACTGTACCAAATTGGACAGACATTGTCGTATTTGTCGACTCCAAATATTCATGTTTTGCAGTGTTTAGTTGGGTTCTCAAATTGGCCTAATCAAAAATTTATTAAGATTTAAGTTTGAAAAAAATTGAAAAAATTATTTTTTGGGGGAACGCTTATTGTTTCTGACGATTTTCCATGAAATGTTTTACCAATTTGACCGGGCATAGTCGCGTTTTGTTAATTGTAGTTTTTCCGAAGTACTGCAGTCTTCAGTTGGTGTCTAAATTGGTCTGCTCAGAACGTTATTCAGCTGTAATATTTAAAAATTTAAAAACTAATGATGTTTTAAACGTTTTCCGTTCTGATGTAGTTTCTCTTCCAAATTGGGTTATTGTTGCTTGCAAATTGGGTTTTTTAGGCAGTGTTTAGTTGATTTCTCATATTGGCATAATCAAAAACTTTTTAAGGTTTAAATTTGGAAAAAGTCGAACTTTCAGGCTATTCGGGATGAAAACACACCAAGCACCCTGGCATTTAGGGCGAGGTGAGAATGTTTTCCCATTTCGCAGTGGAGGTGTTGGGTTTTCAGTAGCTATTGAGTGAACTTGAATCGCGTTCAGATTTGTCTACGCGGCACCGTTTTTAGTCGTTTTGCAAGACTTTGCGAGAAATTGGGCTCTTGCACTAGATGAAAAAAGGGGTACGGTTCATGTCATCGCTGATTTCTCCAAAACTACTGTTTAAATATTTACGGGCATAGACGCGTTTTGTTGACACTGAACTCTTCTTGCGTGCATTGTTTAGTTGATTTCTCAAATTGGCATAATCAAGAATTTTTTAAGGTTTGAATTTGGAAAAAGTCGAATTTTCAGGCTATTCGGGATGACCCAAACTTCGGTACAAAAAAACACTGGATTTAACCAACAAATGTTACAGTTTTAGAAACCTCACTTAGTGGGGAGTGTCCCCATTTATATTATATATAGTATTTTATGTTACTCAGATATTGAACTTTGGCTCTAAAGTCTTCAGATATTCAGATATTGATCTTATTGAGCTTATTTGGTCATTTGGTAGGGTACCTGTTTTTTGCTATAACATCCTCTAGAGTGCACCAATTGTGCTCATTTTTCAATATGATGCGTATCTCAAGCAGAACTATAAGCGGTACTAAAGGGGTAATTTTTTTTTCACCGTTTAAGAGAAATTGGCCAGTAAACTTGTCCTCGATTTTAGCCCCAGAAACGGATGACGCCAATCCATCACCACTTTTTGAAGCTTTGAGTTTTGTTACCCCGGGTGACATAATTGCTGTTTAAAAATGCCCACGCAGATTCAGAAAATGTATACTTTATATAGCGTTTTCTGAGGTTTTGGAGTTCAATTTTAGCTCTGAAAGTTGTGTTTCTCTCGTCTAGGGTCATTTGATGCGGTACCTTATTGCTATAACTCCTTGAAGAATGCACCAATGGAACTCATTTTTCAAATATGATGCGTATCTCAAGCAGTGCTAAAAACTATAATAAGGGCGTTTGTTTTTGTTTAGCCGTCTTTGAGAAATTGGCCAGAAAACTTGACCTCAGTTTGACCCCCTGAGGAGAGGAACACTACCTTGAATACGATATTAATCTTTGATTTGTGTGATTTCGACGTTGAATTTTAGTGTTCCAGTTTTCTGTGTTAGTGACGAGTATGTCCATAAATATTTATTATACATTACTCTGAAATTAGTGTGTATTTTGTCGAAACGTCAGTCGCTTTAGGTCAATTTTGGAATTTATTACCGTACTTTGTTTTGAGAATAACTTGTCATTAAGGGATCCGATTTTCGATCTGTTTATTGAATTGAACTCGGCTTGAGCCCTACTTTAATTCCTGTGAATGGGGTTACTTTTATTTCAGCCGATTTCGAGAATTTCGCCCCGATGTATAAGGTCGTTTCGCCTACATTGTGACCGGTGCGTTACACGTTTCTACTTTGAGACTTTTGTTATATCAGATTGATTGTAAAGGAACAAAAATTACAGCGGATTCACCAACACACAAGCACCGTGACACGTGAGTTAAAACCTCAATTAAAACCTCACAGTAAAAAATGTGCATATTTTAGCCTATTTTTTACAAATTGCGATTAGAGAATTTTAAATGTAGGTCTTTTAATCGGGTCAAGAAAAAGTTCAAATCAAACCGAACTCGGTATGAAGTATAGTATCCCGTGTGTATCTAGAGTGTAAAACAAAAAGAGTTTTTGGTATAGCTTGTCTAGGAAAAAAAGTTAATTTATCATACGAAAATTTGCGATTATTTCAAATGTAGTATTATTCCTTGGACCGAGAAGTTATCCAAATCGAACCAAACTCGGTATGGAGTAAACCGAGTGTACTTGGAGTTTTTAACAAAAAAATTTCTACTATAGCTTGCCTAGGAAAAAAGTTAGCTTCTCATACGGAAAATTCCGGTTACTTCAAATATTTAATTTTTAAATAGTATTTTTCATTGTGTCAACGAGTCATTCAAATCGAACCGCACTCGGCATGGAGTATCCCATGTGTATCTAGAGTTTAAAACAGACAGAAGTTTTGCTATAGCTTGTCTAGGAAAAATGTTAATATTTCATACGGAAATTCACGATGATTTCGAATAAATTTCGATTATAGAATTTTAAAACTTGGGCTTTTTCATTGGGTCAAGGAGTTGTTCAAAACAAACCAAATTTGTTCAGGAGTATCCCATGTGTATCGTGTATCTAGATTAAAAAACAAAAAAAGAGTTTTTGCTATAGCTTGCCTAGAAAAAGTTACCTTTTCATACGGAAATTTGCGATTATTTCGAATATTTTATTTTTAAATATAGAATTTATCATTGATTCAAGAAGTTATTCAAGACACACCAAACTTGGCATGAAGTATCTCACGTGTATCTAGAGTGCGAAGGGAAAAAAAATTTGCTATAGCTTACCTCAGTGAAAAGTTAGTATTACATAGGGAATTTTCCTATTATTTCCAATTAAATTTGAATAAGTAGTTTTTCAAATAGGTCGTTCTCATTGGTTCGAAAAATTGTTCAAATTAAACTGAACTTGCAATAAAGTATCACCTATGTAGGTAGAATGTAGGACGAAAAGAATTTTAGCACTAGCTTGCCTAGAAAAAAGTTAGCTTTTCATACGAAATTTGCGACTTTTTCGAACATTTAGTTTTTAAATATAGTATTTTTCATTGGGTCAAGGAGTCATTCAAATGGAACTACACTCCGCATGGAGTATCCCAGGTGTATCTAGAATGTAAAACAAAATCAGTTTTGCTATAGCTTGCCTAGATAAAAGTTAGCTTTTCGTACGAAGTTGTCGATTTTTTTCGAATATTTAATTTTTAAAACTAGTATTTATCATTGAGTCAAGAAGTTGTTCAAATCATACCAAACTCGGCAAGGAGTATCCCAAGTGTACCTAGAGCGTAAAACAAAATGAATTTTTGCTAAAACTTGCTTAGAAAAAAAGTTAGCGTTTAATACGAAATATGCGATTATTTCAAATATTTTATTTTTAAACATAGTATTTTTCATTGTGTCAAGAATTTATTCAAATCGAAACACACTCGGCACAGAGTATCCCAGGTGTACCTAGAATGTAAAACAAAAACAATTTTGCGATAGTTTGTCCAGGAAAAAAGTTAGTGCTTCATACGGAGAACTAAGAGGTTCGCGAATATGGAATTTTAAAAGCAGGTCTTTTTCATTTGCTCAAGAAGTTGTTCAAATTGAACTAAACTCGGCATAGAGTATCCTCTGTGTAGGTACAGTGTACGGAAGAAGAAATTTTTTCTCTAGCTTGCCTAGGAAAAAAGTTAGTATTTCATACGGAAATTTCCCATTATTTCCGAGTCATATGTGAGTGAGAAGATAAGTAGTGAAGACATTCTCAGGCCTAAGTTTTGTATTAAAGAAGATGTAGCAACAGTTAGACTTTTTATAAACACAGATGGTACTGCTGTTTCCAAATCACCCCCCCCCCCTATCGACATGGTCACTCTTTTTAGCAGTGGCAGACCTTCCTCCAAATAAAAGGCAATCGTTCGAAAATACTGTGCTAGGTTGCCGCTTTGTAGGGTCCGGCCATCTTGATTTCGATGCCCTCCTGTCTCAAATAGAACAAGAGTTATCAGTCTCTGTCTGAGTCAATTGTCTTTAATGGGAAACAGATTAAAGTTGTCTTCAAACCTATACTCTTTATCGCAGATTTGATTGGCAAATCCAAAGTTTTGAAGATGAAACAGTGCAATGGGTTTTACTGGAGCTCACCGTTACCCGCACGGAGAATCTTTCACTATGAGATCTTACGACTCCCACTTGGTAAACCTTTCGGAGTTAGAATAAGGCAGCATTGATGAATTCAAACCGAAATACGGCAGGAATGCTGACTGCGATCTCCGAACACACGCTGCAAAAGAAAGGGGCAAGATTTTGAGTGTCTTATCCAATCAGCCCCTTTCATCGCCAATGGATCCAATGCATCAACTATTTCTTGGTGTTACCACAGAACGTTTTGGTTAATTTTACGATAAATGTTTTCCTCTGGTAAAAAAGAGCTTTTTATTCTATTTGTCGCCAATAGTTTTGCCTCCATTTTTTCCACGGCGAAGACAGATCTATTGACGAATTAGACCTCAAAAAGCTTGTCTTCGCCATTCGACAACTGTTCGATACAACTGAGCTTCCCAATTTCTGTGACATCCTTTTAAACCAATTTTGCAGATGCACGGCCGATAAAACAGAACGCATGGATTCAATCGATTTTCACCTGTTGAGGCACCTGGCATGGCAAGTAAAAATTATTGGCCCACTTTTTCGCTACATCAGCATCCATGTTCGAATCAGCCAACAGATAACAGATTATTGATTGCTCCCTTAACAGGTACTGAAAATCAATGCCAGTTGTTGGTCAGAAGGTTTATTCGCGCGAAAATGCTTGCAAAAATGAATATTCAAGATGACTGCTTCACTTCCTCAATAAAAGGTTTCCAGGAAAATAAAACGTTTGATGAAAAAAAATCGTTTCTTGAAAGACAGGAAATAAAAAGATTTCTAGACAAAAATCCTTCATCCCAGTTTTGTAAACCATTTCCTGGTATCGTTGGCTTAGGAACGCGGTTCAGCTGCTGACAACTTTGTTGCCGTAAAGCTGGAAAATCTCATCGTTGGCGAAATCTTGTTCTTTTATAGAATTGACGCAAAGGGATGTCTTATTCGAAGACTGGAGATACTAAGAAAACTTAGGCTTGTCAAAACTGATGTTGCCAATGAGTTGCCATTCGGTTTCCTTGTGCGTGATCAAAAGGAAGATGTTGAAGTATTATTCCTATTTCGCTTTAATGATTCTGTTTATCTGATATCAATCCACAAGCATTATGAGCACAACAACGTCAACTTCACGATAGACTAATTTTTAGCTGTTCTATTCTCATTTCTGCAATCTGGCCAATCTCATTTCAAATTTTGATCCTTTAAATTTACTACAAGTTTTTTAATCGGAGTTTTCCATAAGTGAAGAATAGTGCAATCCTAGACTAGCCATGAGTTTTGCAATTTCGTCAAATGTTTCTCTAACGTCGTTTCGTATTTCTAAAATATGATTTGACCCTATGAGTTGAGTTGTCGAATGTTGCTCATACTATTTTCGTAGTATCTTTTTTTCAAAGGGGTTGTAATAATCTGAAATTTAGAAGTATAGAGTTGACCGAATCAAACCAAATCGGTATGGAGTATTCCATGTGTACCTAGAGTGTAAAAAAATAGAGTTTTTGATAGAGCTTGACAAGAAAAAAAATTAATTTTTCATACAGAAATTTGCGAGATTCGCAAATAAAGAGTTTCAAAAACAGGTCTTTTTCACTGCGTCAAAAAATTGTTCAAATTGAACCAAACTCGTCATAGAGTATCCTCTGTGTAGGTACAGTGTAGGTCTTTTTCATCGGGTCAAGGAGTTGTTCAAATCAAGTCAAACTCGGTATGAAGTATCCCCTGTGTACCCAGAGCCTAAAACAATAGAAATTTCGCTATAGCTTGCCTGGGAAAAAGTTATTATTTCATACGGAAAATTGCGTTTATTTCGGATATTTGATTTTTAAATATAGTATTTTTCATTGTGTCAAGAAGTTATTCAAATCTAACCAAATTCGGCATGGATTATCCCATGTGTACCTAGAGTGTAAAACAAGAAGAGTTTTTGGTATAGCTTGTCTAGGAAAAAAAATAATTTTTCATACAAAAAAATTTTCGATTATTTCGAATAACTTGCGATTAGTGAATTTTAAAAATAGGTCTCTTTCATCGGGTCAAGGAATTGTCCAAGTCAAACCAAACTCGGTAAGAAGTATCCCTTGTGTAATTGGAGTGTAAATCCAAAACATTTTTTGGTATAGCTTGCCTAGGAAAAAAGTTAGGTTTAGGTTTTCAAATTAGAATTTTGCGAATTTCGCGAATAACGAATTTTAAAAATAGGTCTCTTTCATCGGGTCAAGAACTTGTCCAAACTAAACCAAACCTAGGTTTGGAGTATCCTCTGTGTACCTAGAGTGTAAAACAAAAAGATTTTTGGAATAGTTTGTCGAGGAAAAAAGTTAGTTTTCATACGGAAATTTGCGATTATTTCGAATAACTTGCGATTAGTGAATTTCAAAAATAGGTCTTTTTCATCGGGTCAAGGAGTTGTCCAAATTAAATTTAACTCGGTATGGAGTATCCCTTGTGTAATTGAAAGGTAAAGCCAAAAGAATTTTTGGTATAGCTGGCCTAGGAAAAGAGTTGGGTTTTCATACAGAATTTTTCATAAGGAAATTTGCGAATTCATAAGGAAATTTGCGAATTTCGTGAATAACGAGTTTTAAAAATGGGTCTCTTTCATCGGGTCAAGGAATTGTCCAAATCAAACCAAACTCGGTAAGAAGTATCCCTTGTGTAATTGGAGTGTAAATCCAAAACAATTTTTGGTATAGCTTGCCTAGGAAAAAAGTTAGGTTTAGGTTTTCAAACAGAATTTTGCGAATTTCGCGAATAACGAATTTTAAAAATAGGTCTCTTTCATCGGGTCAAGAACTTGTCTAAACTAAACCAAACCTAGGTTTGGAGTATCCTCTGTGTACTTAGAGTGTAAAACGAAAAGAATTTTTGGTATAGTTTGTCTAGGAAAAAAGTTAGTTTTTCATACGGAAATTTGCGGTTATTTCAAATAACTTGCGATTAGTAAATTTCAAAAACAGGTCTTTTTCATCGGGTCAAGGAGTTGTCCAAATCACACCAAAATTTGTAGACAGTATCCCCTATGTTCGTAGAGTGTAGAACGAAAAAGAATTTTTGCTATAGCTTGTGTACGAAAAAAATAGTTGTTCATACAGAAATTTGCTATTGTTTCGAATAAATTGCGATTTTTGAATTTTAAAAAAAGGGCTTGAGAGATAGAGCTTGAAAGAGCTAGAGTGTAAAACAGAAATAATTTTTGGTAAAGCTTGTCTAGGAAAAAAAGTCAGGTTTTCATACAGAAATTTGCGAATTTCGCGAATAACGAATTTTAAAATTAGGTCTTTTTCATCGGGTCAAAGACTTGTACAAATCAAACCAAAGGAGTTGTTGAATGTTGCTCAAACTATTCTCGTAGTATCTGCTATTCAGTTTGATTGTAATAAACAGGCAATTTTTGCTTTGGGGTCATTACTTGAAAAAGTGGAAGATTAGAAAAGAAAAGTTCGGAAACGCAGAAAAGTTGTCTGTTTTTATGTAAAATTTCTTGGTATTTCTCGACTATTGGGTCTACGTGGTTCAAAATGATATAATAAACGTTTTGCAGTCTAAATTTGGCCATGGTGTAAAGAAATTCAAGATTAAAGATAAATGAAGTCTAGTTTTGCAATTTCGTCAGATGTTTCTCTAAAGTCGCTTCGTATTTCAAAAAGATGATGTTACTCTACAGTCAAAGAGTGGTTGATTGATGCTCATTCTATTTTCCTAGTATCCACTATTCAATTCGATTGTAATCAACTGGCAATTATTGCTTTGGGGTCAATGATTAGAAAAAAAAAGTTCGGAAACGCAAAAAAATTCGTCTGTTTTTTATGTAAATTGTCTTGTCATTTTTCAACTACTGGGTCTAGTTGGTTCAAAGTGATATAACAAACGTGTGGCAAGTTTACGTTGGCCATGATGTAAAGAAAACCAAGATTTGTGTTATATGAAGTCAAGTTTTGCAGTTTCGTCAGATGTTTCTCTAAAGTCGTTTTGTATTTCAAATTTATTATGTTATGCTATGAGTCAAGGAGTTCTTGTTGCTCATTCTTTTTTCGTAGTATCTACTATTCAATTACATTGTAATGAGCTGGCTCTTTTTGCTTCGGGGTCAATGCTTGAAAAATTGGAAGATTAGAAAAGGAAATTTCGGAAACGCAAAAAAATTCATCTGCTTTTTAAGTAAAATGTCTTCTTTTTTCTCAACTATTGGGCCTAAGCGACTCAAACTGATAAAACAAACGTGTGACAGTCTGAAATTGGCCATTATAAAAAGCAATTGAAGAGTAGTGATATATGAAATCAAGTTATGCAATTTCGTCAGATGGTTCTCTAAAGTCGTTTCGTATTTCAAAAATGTGATGTTACTCTATGGGTCAAGGAGTTCTTGAATGTTGCTCATTCTACTTTCGTTGTATCTACTATTCAATTACATTGTAATGAGCTGGCACTTTTTGCTTCGCGGTCAATGCTTGAAAAATTGGAAGATTAGGAAAGAAAAGTTCAAAAACGCAAAAAAATTTGTCTGTTTTTTAAGTTATATGTCTTCTTATTTCTCAACTATTGGCTCTAAGCGACTCAAACTGATAAAACAAACGTGTCAAGTCTGAAATTCGCCATTATGAAAAGAAATTCAAGAGTAGTGAAATATGAAATCAAGTTATGCAATTTTGTCAGATGTTTCTCTAAAGTCGTTTCGTGTTTCAAAAATTTGATGTTACTCTATGGGTCATGGAGTTGTTGAATGTTGCTCAAACTAATTTTGTAGTATCCACTACTCAATTCGATTGTAATAAACTGGCAATTTTTGCTTTGGGGTCAATACTTGAAAAATTGAAACATTAGAGAAGAAAATTTCGGAAACGCAAAAAAATTCGTCTGATTTTCATGTAAATTGTCTTGTTATTTCTCAACTCTTGGGTCTAGGTGGTTCAAAGTGATATAACAAACGTGTGGCAGGTTTACATTGAGCATGATGCAAAAAATCAAGATTAGAGATATATGAAGTCAAGTTTTGCAATTTCGTGAGATGTTTCTCTAAAGTCGTTTCGTATTTCAAAAATATGATGTTACTCTATGGGTCAGGGAATTGTTGAATGTCGCTCATACTATTTTCGTAGTATCCACTGCTCAATTTGACTGTAATAAACTGGCATTTTTTGCTTTGGGGTCAATACTTGAAAAATTGAAACATTAAAAAAAAGTTCGGAAAAGCAAAAAAAATTCGTCTGTTTTTCATGTAAATTGTCTTGTTATTTCTCAACTCTTGGGTCTAGGTGGTTCAAAGTGATATAACAAACGTGTGGCAGGTTTACATTGAGCATGATGCAAAAAATCAAGATTAGAGATATATGAAGTCAAGTTTTGCAATTTCGTGAGATGTTTCTCTAAAGTCGTTTCGTATTTCAAAAATATGATGTTACTCTATGGGTCAAGGAGTTGTTGAATGTTGGTCATATCATTTTCGTAGTATCCACTGCACAATTCGGTTGTAATAAACAGGCAATTTTTGCTTTTGGGTCAATACTTGAAAAATTGAAACATTATAGAAGAAAAGATTCCCAAGTATTGGGTCTAGGTGGTTCAAAGTGATATAACAAACGTGTGGCAGGCCTACATTGAGCATGATGTAAAAAACTCAAGATTAGTGATATAAGAAGTCAAATATCAAGTTTTGCAATTTCGTCAGATGTTTCTCTAAAGTCGTTTCGTATTTCAAAAATATGATTTTACTCTATGAGTCAAGGAGTTGTTGAATGGTGCTCATACCAATTTTGTAGTATCCACTACTCAATTCATTTGTAATAATCTGGCAACTTTTGCTTTGGGGCCAATACTTGAAAAATTGAAACATTAGAGAAGAAAATTTCGGAAACGCAAAAAAAGTCGTCTCCTTTCATGTAAATTGTCTTGTTATTACTCAACTATTGGGTCTAGGTGGTTCAAAGTGATATAACAAACGAACTTGTGGCAGGCTTACGTTGGCCATGATGTAAAGAAAATCAAGATTAGTGAAATATGAAGTCAAGTTTTGCAATTTCGTCAGATGTTTCTCTAAAGTCGTTTCGTATTTCAAAAATATGATGTTACTCTATGGGTCAAGGAGTTGTTGAATGTCGCTAATACTATTTTCGTAGTATCCACTACTCAATTTGACAGTAACAAACTGGCAGTTTTTGCTGTGGGGTCAATACTTGAAAAATTGAAACATTAAAGAAAAGTTCGGCAAAGCAAAAAAATTCGTCTGATTTTCATGTAAATTGTCTTGTTATTTCTCAACTTTTGGGTCTAGGTGGTTCAAAGTGATATAACAAACGAACTTGTGGCAGGCTTACGTTGGCCATGATGTAAAGTAAATCAAGGTTAGTGAAATATGAAGTCAAGTTTTGCCATTTTGTCAGATGTTTATCTAAAGTCGTTTCGTATTTCAAAAATGTGATGTTACTCTATGGGTCAAGGAGTTGTTGAATGTTGCTCACACTAATTTTGTAGTATCCACTACTCAATTCGATTGTAATAAACTGGCAATTTTGCTTTGGGGTCAATACTTGAAAAATTGAAACATTAGAGAAGAAAATTTCGGAAACGCAAAAAAGTGGTCTCTTTTTCATGTAAATTGTCTTGTTATTTCTCAACTATTGGGTCTAGGTGGTTCAAAGTGATATAACAAACGAACTTGTGGCAGGCTTACGTTGGCCATGATGTAAAGAAAATCAAGATTAGTGAAATATGAAGTCAAGTTTTGCCATTTCGTCAGATGTTTATCTAAATTCGTTTCGTATTTCAAAAATGTGATATTACTCTATGGGTCAAGGAGTTGTTGAATGTTGCTCATACTAATTTTTGTAGTATCAAGTACTCAATTTGATTGTAATAAACTAGCAGTTTTTGCTTTAGGGTCAATACTTGAAAAAATGGAAGAATAGAAAAGAAAAGTTTGAAAACGCAAAAAATTCGTCCGTTTTTTATGTAAATTGTCTTCTTATTTCTCAACTGTTGGGTCCAGGTGACTCAAAGTGATAAAACAGACGTGTGGCAGTCTAAAATTGGCCATTATAAAAAGAAAATCAAGATTAGTGATATATGGAGTCAAGTTTTGCAATTTCGTCAGATGTTTCTCTAAAGTAGTTTCGTATTTCAAAAATATGATGTTTTTCTATGGGTCAAGGAGTTGTTGAATGTTGCTCATACTATTTTCGTAGTATCCACTACTCATTCTGATTGTAACAAATTGGCAATTTTTGCTATGGGGTCAATACTTGAAAAATTGAAACATTAGAGAAGAAAAGTTCGGAAACGCAAAAAAGTTGTCTGTTTTTCATGTAAATTGTCTTGTTATTTCACAACTATTGGATCTAGGTGACTCAAAGTGATAAAACAAACGTGCGGCAGTCTAAAATTGGCCATTTTAAAAAGAAAATCAAGATTAGTGATATATGGAGTCAAGTTTTGCAATTTCGTGAGATGTTTCTCTAAAGTCGTTTCGTATTTCAAAAATATGATGTTACTCTATGGGTCAAGGAGTTGTTGAATGTCGCTCATACTATTTTCGTAGTATCCACTACTCAATTCAATTGTAAAAAACTGGCAATTTTTGCTTTGGGGTCAATACTTGCAAAAATTGAAACGTTAGAGAGGAAAAGTTCGGAAACGCAAAAAAATTCGTCTGTTTTTTAAGTAAAATGTCTTCTTATTTCTCATGAATGGTTGTAGGCGAGTCAAAGTGATAAAACAAACATGTGGCAGCCTACAATTGGCCATTATAAAAAGAATTTAAAGATTAGTGATATATGAAATCAAGTTATGCAATTTCGTCAGATGTTTCTCTAAAGTCGTTCCGTATTTCAAAAGTATGATGTTACACTACGGGTCAAGGAGTTGTTGAATGTCTCTCATAATATTTTCGTAGTATCCACTACTTAATTTGACTGTAATAAACTGGCAATTTTTGCTTTAGGATCAATACTTGAAAAATTGAAACAATAAAGAAAAGTTCGGGAAAGCAAAAAAATTCGTCTGTTTTTCATGTAAATTGTCTTGTTATTTCTCAACTCTTGGGTCTAGGTGGTTCAAAGTGATATAACAAGTGTGTGAAAGGCTTACATTGAGCGTGATGTAAAAAAATCAAGATTAGTGATATATGAAGTCAAGTTTTGCAATTTCGTCAGATGTTTCTCTAAAGTCGTTTCGTACTTCAAAAATATCATGTTACTCTATGGGTCAATGAGTTTTTGAATGTTGCTCATACTATTTTCGTAGTATCCACTACTCAAATCAATTGTAATAAACTGGCAATTTTTGCTTTGGGGTCAATACTTTAAAAATTGAAACGTTAGAGAAGAAAAGTTTGATACGCAAAAAAAATTCGTCTGTTTTTTAAATAAAATGTCTTCTTATTTGTCAACTAATGGGTGTAGGCGACTCAAAGTAATAAAACAAACATGTGGCAGCCTAAAATTGGCCATTATAAAAAGGAATTAAAGATTAGTGATATATGAAATCAAGTTATGCATTTTCGTCAGATGTTTCTCTAAAGTCGTTTCGTATTTCAAAATTATGATGTTACTCTATGGGTCAAGGAGTTGTTGAATAACGCTCATACTATTTTCGTAGTATCCACTACTCAATTCAATTGAAATAAACTGGCAAGTTTTGCGTTGGGGTCAATACTTGAAAAATAGAAACATTAGAGAAGAAAAGTTCGGTAACGCAAAAAAAGTCGTCTGTTTTTCATGTAAATTGTCTTGTTATTTCTCAACTCTTGGGTCTAGGTGCTTCAAAGTGATATAACAAATGTGTGGCAGGCTTACATTGGCAATCATGTAAAAAATCAAGATTAGTGATATATGAAATCAAGTTTTGTAATTTCGTCAGATGTTTCTCTAAAGTCGTTTCGTATTTCAAAAATATGATGTTATTCTATGGTTCAAGGAGTTCTTGAATGTTGCTCTTTCTATTTTCGTAGTATCTACAATTCAATTATATTCTGATGAGCTGGCAATTTTCGCTTTTGGTTCAATACTTGAAAAATTGGAAGATTAGTAAAGAAAAATTCAGAAAAGTAAAAAATTCGTCTGTTTTTTATGTAAAAAGTCTTGTTATTTCTCGACTAATTGGTCAAGGTGGTTCAAAGTGATATAATAAACGTTAGGCAAGCTTACGTCGGCCGGGATGTAAAGAAGTTCGAGATCAGTAATGTATGCAGTCAAGTTTTGCAATTTCGTCAGATGTTTCTCTAAAGTCGTTTCAAATTTCAAAATGTGATGTTACTCTATGGTTCAAGGAGTTCTTGAATATTGCTCATACCATTTTCGTAGTATCCACTACTCAATTCAATTGTAATAAACAAGCATTTTTTGCTTTGGGGTCAATACTTTAAAAATTGAAACGTTAGAGAAGAAAAGTTCGGCAAACGCAAAAAATTTCGTCTGTTTTTTATGTAAAATGTCTTCTTATTTCTCATGAATGGGTGTAGGCCACTCAAAGTGATAAAACAAACATGTGTCAGCCTAAAATTGGCCATTATAAAAAGAAATTAAAGATTAGTGATATATGAAATCAAGTTATGCAATTTCGTCAGATGTTTCTCTAAAGTCGTTTCGTATTTCAAAAATATGATGTTACTCTATGAGTCAAGGAATTGTTGAATGTTGCTTATACTATTTTCGTAGTATCTACTTCTCAGTTCAATTGTAATAAACTGGCAAGTTTTGCTTTGGGGTCAATACTTGAAAAATAGAAACATTAGAGAAGAAAAGTTCGGAAACGCAAAAAAAATTCATCTGTTTTTCATGTAAATTGTCTTGTTGATTCTCAACTATTGGGTCTAGGTGTTTCAAAGTTGTATAACATACGTGTGGCAGGCTTGCATTGGCAATCATGTAAAAAAATCAAGATTAGTGATATATGAAATCAATTTTTGTAATTTCGTCAGATGTTTCTCTAAAGTCGTTTCGTATTTCAAAAATATGATGTTATTCTATGGTTCAAGGAGTTCTTGAGTATTGCTCTTTCTATTTTCGTAGTATCTACTATTCAATTTTATTGTAATGAGCTGGCAATTTTCGCTTTGGGTTCAATACTTGAAAAATTGGAAGATTAGTAAAGAAAAGTTCGGAAACGCAAAAAATTCGTCTGTTTTTTATGTAACATGTCTTGTTATTTCTCGACTAATTGGTAAAGGTGGTTCAAAGTGATATAACAAACGTTAGGCAAGCTTACGTCGGCCATGATGTAAAGAAGTTCGAGATCAGTGATGTATGCAGTCAAGTTTTGTAATTTCGTGAGATGTTTCTATAAATTCGTTTCGTATTTCAAAAAAATGATGTTACTCTATGGTTCAAGGAGTTGTTGAATGTCGCTCATAATGTTTTCGTAGTATCCACTAATCAATTTGACTGTAATAAACTGCCAATTTTTGCTTTAGGATCAATACTTGAAAAATTGAAACAATAAAGAAAAGTTCGGAAAACCAAAAAAATTCGTCTGTTTTTCATGTAAATTGTCTTGTTATTTCACAACTATTGGATCTAGGTGACTCAAAGTGATAAAAGAAACGTGCGGTAGTCTGAAATTGACCATTATAAAATGAAATTGAAGATTAATGATATATGAAATCAAGTTACGCAATTTCGTCAGATGTTTCTCTAAAGTCTTTATGTATTACAAAAATATGATGTTACTCTATGAGTCAAGAAATTGTTGAATGTTGCTCATACTATTTTCGTAGTATCTACTACTCAATTCAATTCTAATAAACTGGCAAGTTTTGCTTTGGGATCAGTACTTGAAAAATAGAAACATTAGAGAAGAAAAGTTCGGAAACGCAAAAAAATTCATCTGTTTTTCATGTAAATTGTCTTGTTGATTCTCAACTATTGGGTCTAGGTGGTTCAAAGTTGTATAACAAACGTGTGGCAGGTTTGCACTGGCAATCATATAAAGAAAATCAAGATTAGTGATATATGAAATCAAGTTTTGTAATTTCGTCAGATGTTTCTATAAATTCGTTTCGTACTTCAAAAAAATGATGTTACTCTATGGTTCAAGGAGTTGTTGAATGTCGTTCATAATGTTTTCGTAGTATCCACTAATCAATTTGACTGTAATAAACTGCCAATTTTTGCTTTAGGATCAATACTTGAAAAATTGAAACAATAAAGAAAAGTTCGGAAAAGCAAAAAACTTCGTCTGTTTTTCATGTAAATTGTCTTGTTATTTCACAACTATTGGATCTAGGTGACTCAAAGTGATAAAAGAAACGTGCGGTAGTCTGAAATTGACCATTATAAAATGAAATTGAAGATTAATGATATATGAAATCAAGTTACGCAATTTCGTCAGATGTTTCTCTAAAGTCGTTTCGTATTACAAAAATATGATGTTACTCTATGAGTCAAGGAATTGTTGAATGTTGCTCATACTATTTTCGTAGTATCCACTACTCAATTCAATTCTAATAAACTGGCAAGTTTTGCTTTGGGATCAGTACTTGAAAAATAGAAACATTAGTGAAGAAAAGTTCGGAAACGCAAAAAAATTCATCTGTTTTTCATGTAAATTGTCTTGTTGATTCTCAACTATTGGGTCTAGGTGGTTCAAAGTTGTATAACAAACGTGTGGCAGGCTTGCACTGGCAATGATATAAAGAAAATCAAGATTAGTGATATATGAAATCAAGTTTTGTAATTTCGTCAGATGTTTATCTAAAGTCGTTCCGTATTTCAAAAATATGATGTTATTCTATGGTTCAAGGAGTTCTTGAATGTTACTCTTTCTATTTTCGTAGTGTCTACTATTCAATTATATTGTAATGAGCTGGCAATTTTCGCTTTGGGTTCAATACTTGAAAAATTGGAAGATTAGTAACGAAAAGTTGGGAAACGCAAAAAATTCGTCTGTTTTTTATGTAACATGTCTTGTTATTTCTCGACTAATGGGTCAAGGTGATTCAAAGTGATATAACAAACGTTAGGCAGGCTTACGTCGGCCATGATGTAAAGAAGTTGGAGATCACTGTTGTATGCAGTCAAGTTTTGCAATTTCGTCAGATGTTTCTCCAAAGTCGTTTCAAATTTCAAAATGTGATGTTACTCTAGGGTTCAAGGAGTTCTTGAATATTGCTCTTTCTATTTTCGTAGTATCTACTATTCAAATATATTGTAATGAGCTGGCATTTTTTGCTTTGGGGTCAATACTTGAAAAATTGGAAGATTAGAAAAGAAAATGTTGGAAACGCAAAAAATTCGTCTGTTTTTTTTATAAAACATGTCCTGTTATTTCTCGACTAATGGGTCAAGGTGGTTCAAAGTGATATAACAAATGTTAGGCAGGCTTAAGTCGGCAATGATGTAAAGAAGTTCGAGATCAGTGATGTATGCAGTCAACTTTTGCAATTTCGTCAGATGTTTCTATAAATTCGTTTCGTATTTCAAAAATTTGATGTTATTCTATGGGTCAAGGAATTGTTGAATGTTGCTCATACTATTTTCGTAGTATCTAGTATTCAATTCAATTGCAATAGACTCGCAATTCCTGCTTTGGGGTCAATCCTTGAAAAATTGAAACATTAGAGAAGAAAATTTCGGAAACGCAAAAATTTCGTCTGTTTTTAATGTAAAATGTCTTGTTATTTCTCGACTATTGAGTCTAGGTGGTTCAAAGTGATATAACAAACAATTGGCAGGCTAACGTTGGCCATGATGTAAAGAAGTTCGAGATCGGTGATGTATGCAGTCAAGTTTTGCAATTTCGTCAGATGTTTCTATAAATTCGTTTCGTATTTCAAAAACATGATGTTATTCTATGGGTTAAGGAATTGTCGAATGTTGCTCATACTATTTTCGTAATATCTACTATTCAATTCAATTGTAATAGACTGAAAATTCCAGCTTCAAGGTCAATGCTTGAGAAATTGAAACATTAGAGAAAAAATTTTATCAAACGCAAAAATTTCGTCTGTTTTTAATGTAAAATGTCTTGTTATTTCTCGACTATTGAGTCTAGGTGGTTCAACGTGATATAACAAACGTAAAGCAGGCTTACGTCGGCAATGATGTAAAGAAGTTCGAGATCAGTGACGTATGCAGTCAAGTTTTGCAATTTCGTCAGATGTTTCGATAAATTCGTTTCGTATTTCAAAAATATGATGTTACTCTATGGGTCAAGGAGTTGTTGAATGTCGCTCAAACTATTTTCGTAGTATCCACTACTCAATTTGATTGTAACAAATTGGCAATTTTTGCTCTGGGATCAATACTTGAAAAATTGAAACATTAGAGAAAAAATTTAAGAAAAGCAAAAATTTCGTCCGTTTTTAATGTAAAATGTCTTGTTATTTCTCGACTAATAGGTCAAGGTGGTTCAAAGTGATATAACAAACGTTAGGAAGGCTTTCGTTGGCCATGATCTAAAGAAGTTCGAGATCAGTTATGTATGCGGTCAAGTTTTGCAATTTCGTCAGATGTTTCTATAAATTCGTTTCGTATTTCAAAAATATGATGTTATCCTATGGGTCAAGGAATTGTTGAATGTTGCTCATACTATTTTCGTAGTATCTACTAGTCAATTCAATTGTAATAAACTGGCAAGTTTTGCTTTTGGGTCAATACTTGAAAAATTGAAGCATTAGAGAAGAAAAGTTCGGAAACGCAAAAAAAAATTCATCTGTTTTTCATGTAAATTGTCTTGTTGATTCTCAACTATTGGGTCTAGGTGGTTTAAAGTTGTAAAACGAACGTGTGTTAGGCTTGCATTGGCAATCATGTAAAGAAAATCAAGATTATTGATATAAGAAATCAAGTTTTGTAATTTCGTCACAAGTTTCTCTAAAGTCGTTTCGTATTTCAAAAAAATGATGTTGCTCTATGGTTCAAGAAGTTCTTGAATGTTGCTCTTTCTATTTTCGTAGTATCTACTATTCAATTACATTGTAATGAGCTGGCACTTTTTGCTTCGGGGTCAATGCTTGAAAAATTGGAAGATTAGAAAAGAAAAGTTCAGAAACGCAAAAAAATTTGTCTGTTTTTTAAGTTATATGTCTTCTTCTTTCTCAACAATTGGGTCTAAGCAACTCAAACTGATAAAACAAACGTGTGACAGTCTGAAATTAGCCATTATAAAAAGAAATTCAAGAGTAGTGAACTATGAAATCAAGTTATACAGTTTCGTCAGATGTTTCTCTAAAGTCGTTTCGTATTTCAAAAATGTGATGTTATTCTATGGCTCAAGGAGTTGTTGAATGTTGCTCATACTAATTTTGTAGTATCTACTACTCAATTCAGTTGTAATAAACTGGCAACTTTTGCTTTGGGTCAATACTTGCAAAATTGAAACATTAGAGAAGAAAAGTTTGGAAACGCAAAAAAGTCGTCTCTCTTTCATGTAAATTGTCTTGTTATTTCTCAACTAATGTGTCTAGGGGGTTCAAAGTGATATAACAAACGTGTGGCAGGCTTATGTTGGTCATGATGTAAAGAAAATCAAGATTAGTGATATATGAAGTCCAGTTTTGCAATTTCGTCAGATGTTTCTCTAAAGTCGTTTCGTATTTCAAAAATATGATGTTACTCTATTGGTCAAGGAGTTGTTGAATGTCGCTCATACTCTTTTCGTAGTATCCACTACTCATTTTGACTGTAATAAATTGGCAATTTTTGCTTTAGGGTCAATACTTGAAAAATTGAAACATTAGAGAAGAAAAATTGGGTAACGCAAAAAAAGTCGTCTGTTTTTCATGTAAATTGTCTTGTTATTTCTCAACTCTTGGGTCTAGGTGCTTCAAAGTGATATAACAAACGTGTGGCAGGCTTACATTGAGCATGATTTAAAAAAATCAAGATTAGTGATATATGAAGTCAAGTTTTGCAATTTCGTCAGATGTTTCTCTAAAGTCGTTTCGTATTTCAAAAATATGATGTTACTCTATGGGTCAAGGAGTTGTTGAATGTCGCTCAAACTATTTTCGTAGTATCCACTACTCAATTTGATTGTAACAAATTGGCAATTTTTGCTCTGGGATCAATACTTGAAAAATTGAAACGTTAGAGAAGAAAAGTTCGGAAACGCAAAAAATTTCGTCTGTTTTTTAAGTAAAATGTCTTCTTATTTCTCATGAATGGGTGTAGGCGACTCAAAGTGATAAAACAAACATGTGGCAGTCTAAATTTGACCATTATAAAAAGAAATTGAAGATTAGTGATATATGAAATCAAGTCATGCAATTTCGTCAGATGTTTCTCTAAAGTCGTTTCGTATTTCAAAATATGATGTTACTCTATGGGTCAAGGAGTTGTTGAATGTTGCTCATACCATTTTCGTAGTATCCACTACTCAATTCAATTATAAAAAACTGGCAATTTTTGCTTTGGGGTCAATACTTGAAAAATTGATACGTTAGAGAAGAAAAGTTCGGAAACGCAAAAAAATTCGTCTGTTTTTTAAGTAAAATGTCTTCTTATTTCTCAACTAATGGGTGTAGGCGACTCAAAGTGATAAAACAAACATGTGGCAGTCTAAATTTGACCATTATAAAAAGAAATTGAAGATTAGTGATATATGAAATCAAGTCATGCAATTTCGTCAGATGTTTCTCTAAAGTCGTTTCGTATTTCAAAATATGATGTTACTCTATGGGTCAAGGAGTTGTTGAATGTTGCTCATACCATTTTCGTAGTATCCACTACTCAATTCAATTATAAAAAACTGGCAATTTTTGCTTTGGGGTCAATACTTGAAAAATTGATACGTTAGAGAAGAAAAGTTCGGAAACGCAAAAAAATTCGTCTGTTTTTTAAGTAAAATGTCTTCTTATTTCTCAACTAACGGGTGTAGGCGACTCAAAGTGATAAAACAAACATGTGGCTGCCTAAAATTGGCCATTATAAAAAGAAATTAAAGATTAGTGATATATGAAATCAAGTTATGCAATTTCGTCAGATGTTTCTCTAAAGTCGTTTCGTATTTCAAAAGTATGATGCTACTCTATGGGTCAAGGAGTTGTTGAATGTCGCTCATACTAATTTCGTAGTATCCAATACTCAATTTGACTGTAATAAACTGGCAGTTTTTGCTTTGGGATCAATACTTGAAAAATTGAAATATTAGAGAAGAAAAGTTCGGAAACGCAAAAAAATTCAGCTGTTCTTCATGTAAATTGTCTTGTTATTACTCAACTATTGGGTCTAGGTGGTTCAAAGTTGTATAACATACGTGTGGCAGGCTTGCATTGGCAATCATGTAAAAAAATCAAGATTAGTGATATATGAAGTCAAGTTTTGCAATTTCGTCAGAGGTTTCTCTAAATTCGTTTCGTATTTCAAAAATATGATGTTACTCTATGGGTCAAGGAGTTGTTGAATGTCGCTCATACTATTTTCGTACTTGAAAAATTGAAACATTAGAGAAGAAAAGTTCGGTAACGCAAAAAAATTGTCTGTTTTTCATGTAAATTGTCTTGTTATTTCTCAACTCTTGGGTCTAGGTGCTTCAAAGTGATATAACAAACGTGTGGCAGGCTTACATTGAGCATGATGTAAAAAAAATCAAGATTAGTGATATATGAAGTCAAGTTATGCAATTTCGTCAGATGTTTCTCTGAAGTCGTTTCGTATTTCAAAAATATGATGTTACTCTATGGGTCAAGGAGTTGTTGAATATCGCTCATACTATTTTCGTACTTGAAAAATTGAAACATTAGAGAAGAAAAGTTCGGAAACGCAAAAAAATTCGTCTGTTTTTTAAGTAATATGTCTTCTTATTTCTAAACTAATGGGTGTAGGCGACTCAAAGTGATAAAAAAAACATGTGGCTGCCTAAAATTGGCCATTATAAAAAGAAATTAAAGATAAGTGATATATGAAATCAAGTTATGCAATTTCGTAAGATGTTTCTCTAAAGTCGTTTCGTATTTCAAAAGTATGATGTTACTCTATGGGTCAAGGAGTTGTTGAATGTCGCTCATACTATTTTCGTAGTATCCACTACTCAATTTGACTGTAATAAACTGGCAATTTTTGCATTGGGATTAATACTTGAAAAATTGAAACATTAGAGAAGAAAAGTTCGGAAACGCAAAAAAAATTCAGCTGTTTTTCATGTAAATTGTCTTGTTATTACTCAACTATTGGGTCTAGGTGGTTCAAAGTTGTATAACAAACGTGTGAAAGGCTTGCATTGGCAATCATGTAAAGAAAATCAAGATTAGTGATATATGAAATCAAGTTTTGTAATTTCGTCAGATGTTTCTCTAAAGTCGTTTCGTATTTCAAAAATATGATGTTACTCTATGGGTCAAGGAGTTGTTGAATGTCGCTCATACTATTTTCGTAGTATCCACTACTCAATTTGACTGTAATAAATTGGCAATTTTTGCTTTGGGGTCAATACTTGAAAAATTGAAACATTAGAGAAGAAAAGTTCGGTAACGCAAAAAAAGTCGTCTGTTTTTCATGTAAATTGTCTTGTTATTTCTCAACTCTTGGGTCTAGGTGCTTCAAAGTGATATAACAAACGTGTGGCAGGTTTATATTGGGCATGATGTAAAAAAAAAGATTAGTGATATATGAAGTCAAGTTTTGCAATTTCGTCAGATGTTTCTCTAAAGTCGTTTCGTATTTCAAAAATATGATGTTACTCTATGGGTCAAGGAGTTGTTGAATAACGCTCATACTATTTTCGTAGTATCCACTACTCAATTTGATTGTAACAAATTGTCAATTTTTGCTTTGGGATCATTACTTGAAAAATTGAAACATTAGAGAATAAAAGTTTGGAAACGCAAAAATAGTCGTCTGTTTTTCATGTAAATTTTCTTGTTATTTCACAACTATTGGATCTAGGTGACTCAAAGTGATAAAAGAAACATGTGGAAGTCTTAAATAGACCATTATAAAAAGAAATTGATGATAAGAGGTATATGAAATCAAGTTATGCAATTTCGTCAGATGTTTCTCTAAAGTCGTTTCGTATTTCAAAAATATGATGTTACTCTATGGGTCAAAGAGTTGTTGAATGTTGCTCATACTATTTCCGCAGTATCCACTACTCAATTCAATTGTAATAAACTGGCAATTTTAGCTTTGAGGTCAATACTTGAAAAATTGAAACATTAGAGAAGAAAAGTTCGGAAACGCAAAAAAATTCAGCTGTTTTTCATGTAAATTGTCTTGTTATTACTCAACTATTGGGTCTAGGTGGTTCAAAGTTGTATAACAAACGTGTGAAAGGCTTGCATTGGCAATCATGTAAAGAAAATCAAGATTAGTGATATATGAAATCAAGTTTCGTAATTACGTCAGATGTTTCTCTAAAGTCGTTTCGTATTTCAAAAATATGATGTTACTCTATGGTTCAAGGAGTTCTTGAATGTTGCTCTTTCTATTTTCGTAGTATCTACTATACAGTTTTGTTGTAATGAGCTGGCAATTTTTGCTTTGGGTTCAATAATTGAAAAATTGGAAGATTATTAAAAAATAAGTTCGGAAACGCAAAAAAATTCGTCTGTTTTTTATGTAACATGTCTTGTTATTTCCGACTAATGGGTCAAGGTGGTACAAAGTGATATAACAAACGCTAGGCAGGATTAAGTCGGCCATGATGTAAAGAAGTTCGAGATCAGTGATGTATGCAGTCAAGTTTTGCTTTTTCGTCAGATGTTTCTCTAAAGTCGTTTCGTAATTCAAAAACATGATGTTACCCTATGGTTCAAGGAGTTCTTGAATGTTGCTCTTTCTATTTTCGTAGTATCTACTATTCAATTATATTGTAATGAGCTGGCAATTTTCGCATTGGAGTCAATACATGAAAAATTAGAAGATTAGAAATGAAAATTTTGGAAACGCAAAAAATTCATCTGTTTTTTTTTGTAACATGTCTTGTTATTTCTCGACTAATGGGTCAAGGTGGTTCAAAGTGATATAACAAACGCTAGGCAGGATTACGTCGGCCATGATGTAAAGAAGTTCGAGATCAGTGATGTATGCAGTCAAGTTTTTCAATTTCGTCGGAGGTTTCTCTAAATTCGTTTTGTATTTCAAAAATATGATGTTATTCTATGGGTCAAGGAATTGTTGAATGTTGCTCATACTATTTTGGTAGTATCTACTATTCAATTCAATTGTAATAAACTGGCAATTTCTGCTTTGGGATCAACCCTTGAAAAATTGAAACATTAGAGAAGAAAATTTCGGAAACGCGAAAATTTCGTCTGTTTTTAATGTAAAATGTATTGTTATTTCTCCACTATTGAGTCTAGGTGGTTCAAAGTGATAAAACAAACAATTGGCAGGCTAACGTTGGCCATTATAAAAATAAATTGAAGATTAGTGATAATGAAATCAAGTTATGCAATTTCGTCAGATGTTTCTCTAAAGTCGTTTCGTATTTCAAAAATATAACGTTACTCTATGGGCCAAGAGTTTGTTGAAAGTTGCTCATACTATTTTCGTAGTATCCACTACTCAATTGAATTGTAATAAACAGGCAATTTTTGCTTTGCGGTCAATACTTGAAAAATTGAAACATTAGAGAAGAAAAGATTCTCAACTGTTGGGTCTAGGTGGTTCAAATTATATAACAAACCTGTGGCAGGCTTATGTTGGCCATGATGTAAAGAAAATCAAGATTAGTGATACATGAAGTCAAGTTTTGCAATTTCGTCAGAGGTTTCTCTAAATTCGTTTCGTATTTCAAAAATATGATGTTACTCTATGGGTCAAGGAGTTGTTGAATGTTGCTCATATCATTTTCGTAGTATCCACTGCACAATTCGGTTGTAATAAACAGGCAATTTTTGCTTTTGGGTCAATACTTGAAAAATTGAAACATTATAGAAGAGAAGATTCTCAAGTATTGGGTCTAGGTGGTTCAAAATTATATAACAAACGTGTGGCAGGCTTACGTTGGCCATGATGTAAAGAAAATCAAGATTAGTGATACATGAAGTCAAGTTTTGCAATTTCGTCGGAGGTTTCTCTAAATTCGTTTCGTGTTTCAAAAATATGATGTTACTCTATGGGTCAAGGAGTTCTTGAATGTTGCTCTTTCTATTTTCGTAGTATCTACTATTCAATTATATTGTAATCAGCTGGCAATTTTTGCTTTGTGGTCAATACTTGAAAAATTGGAAGATTAGAAAAGAAAAGTTCGGAAACGCAAAAAATTTGTCTGTTTTTTATGTAACATGTCTTGTTATTTCTCGACTAATGGGTAAAGGTGGTTCAAAGTGATATGACAAACGTTTGGCAGGCTTACGTCGGCCATGATGTAAAGAAAATCAAGATTAGTGTTACATGAAGTCAAGTTTTGCAATTTCGTCGGAGGTTTCTCTAAATTCGTTTCGTATTTCAAAAATATGATGTTACTCTATGGGTCAAGGAGTTCTTGAATGTTGCTCTTTCTAATTTCGTAGTATCTACTATTCAATTATATTGTAATCAGCTGGCAATTTTTGCTTTGTGGTCAATACTTGAAAAATTGGAAGATTAGAAAAGAAAAGTTCGGAAACGCAAAAAATTTGTCTGTTTTTTATGTAACATGTCTTGTTATTTCTCGACTAATGGGTAAAGGTGGTTCAAAGTGATATGACAAACGTTTGGCAGGCTTACGTCGGCCATGATTTAAAGAAAATCAAGATTAGTGATACATGAAGTCAGGTTTTGCAATTTCGTCAGAGGTTTCTCTAAATTCGTTTCGTATTTCAAAAATATGATGTTACTCTATGGGTCAAGGAGTTCTTGAATGTTGCTCTTTCTATTTTTGTAGTATCTACTATTCAATTATATTGTAATCAGCTGGCAATTTTTGCTTTGTGGTCAATACTTGAAAAATTGGAAGATTAGAAAAGAAAAGTTCGGAAACGCAAAAAATTCGTCTGTTTTTTATGTAACATGTCTTGTTATTTCTCGACTAATGGCTAAAGGTGGTTCAAAGTGATATGACAAACGTTTGGCAGGCTTAAGTCGGCCATGATGTAAAGAAAATCAAGATTAGTGATACATGAAGTCAAGTTTTGCAATTTCGTCAGAGGTTTCTCTAAATTCGTTTCGTATTTCAAAAATATGATGTTACTCTATGGGTCAAGGAGTTGTTGAATGTTGCTCATACTATTTTCGTAGTATCCACGACTCAATTCAATTGTATTAAACTGGCAATTTTTGCTTCGGGGTCAATACTTGAAAACTTGGAAGATTATAAAAGAAAAGTTCGGAAACCCAAAAAATTCGTCTGATTTTTATGTAACATGTCTTGTTATTTCTCGACTAATGGGTAAAGGTGGTTCAAAGTGATATAACAAACGTTTGGCACGCTTACGTCGGCCATGATGTAAAGAAATTCGAGATCAGTAATGTATGCAGTCAAGTTTTGCATTTTCGTCAGATGTTTCTATAAATTCGTTCCGTATTTCAAAAATATGATGTTATTCTATGGGTCAAGGAATTGTTGAATGCTGCTCATACTATTTTCGTATTATCTATTATGCAATTCAATTGTAATAAACTGGCAGTTTTTGCTTTGGGGTCAATCCTTGAAAAATTGAAACATTAAAGAAAATTTCGGAAACGCAAAAATTTCGTCTGTTTTTTATGTAAAATGTCTCGCTATTTCTCGACTATTGAGTCTAGGTGGTTCAAAGTGATATAACAAACATTTGGCAGGCTAACGTTGGCCTTTATAAAAAGAAATTAAAGATTAGTGATATATGAAATCAAGTTATGCAATTTCGTCAGATGTTACTCTAAAGTCGTTTCGTATTTCAAAAATCAGATGTTACTCTATGGGTCAAGTTGTTGAATGTTGCTCATACTATTTTCGTAGTATCCAATACTCAATTCGATTGTAATAAACCGGCCGTTTTTGCAATGGGGTCAATATTTGAAAAATTGAAAGATTAAAGAAAAGATTCTCAACTATTGGGTCGAGGGCTTCAAAGTGATATAACAAACGTGTGGCAGGCTAACGTTGGCCATTATAAAAAGAAATTGAAGATAAGTGATATATGAAATCAAGTTATGCAATTTCGTCAGATGTTACTCTAAAGTCGTTTCGTATTTCAAAAATGTGATGTTACTCTATGGGTCAAGGAGTAGTTGAATGTTGCTCATACTATTTTCGTAGTATCCACTACTCAATTCAATTGTAATAAACTGCCAGTTTTCGCTTTAGGGTCAATACTTGAAAAAATGGAAGAATAGAAAGAAAAGTTTGGAAACGCAAAAAATTCGTCCGTTTTTTATGTAAATTGTCTTCTTATTTCTCAACTGTTGGGTCTAGGTGACTCAAAGTGATAAAACAAACGTGTGGCAGTCTAAAATTGACCATTATAAAAAGAAAATCAAGATTAGTGATATATGGATTCAAGTTCTGCAATTTCATCAGATGTTTCAATAAAGTCGTTTCGTATTTCAAAAATCAGATGTTACTCTATGGGTCAAGGAGTTGTTGAATGTTGCTCATACTATTTTCGTAGTATCCACTACTCAATTCAATTGTAAAAAACAGGCCATTTTTGCATTGGGGTCAATATTTGAAAAATTGAAAGATTAACGAAAAGATTCAAAACTATTGGGTCTAGGGCTTCAAAGTGATGTAACAAACGTGTGGCAGGCTTACGTTGGCCATGATGTAAAGAAAATCAAGATTAGTGATACATGAAGTCAAGTTTTGCAATTTCGTCAGATGTTTTTCTAAATTCCTTTCGTATTTCAAAAATATGATGTTACTCTATGGGTCAAGGAGTTCTTGAATGTTGCTCTTTCTATTTTCGTAGTATCTACTTTTCAATTATATTGTAATGAGCTGGCAATTTTTGCTTTGTGGTCAATACTTGAAAAAATTGGAAGATTAGAAAAGAAAATTTCGGAAACGCAAAAATTTCGTCTCTTTTTTATGTAAAATGTCTTGCTATTTCTCGACTATTGAGTGTAGGTGGTTCAAAGTGATATAACAAACGTGTGGCAGTCTAACGTTGGCCATTATAAAAAGAAATTGAAGATTAGTGATATATGAAATCAAGTTATGCAATTTCGTCAGATGTTTCTCAAAAGTCGTTTCGTATTTCAAAAATGTGATGTTACTCTATGGGTCAAGCAGTTGTTGAATGTTGCGCATACTATTTTCGTAGTATCCACTACTCAAGTTGATTGTAGTAAATTGGCAATTTTTTCTTTGGGGTCAATACTTGAAGAATTGGAAGATTAGAAAAGAAAAGTTCGGAAACGCAAAAAAATTCGCCTGTTTTTTAATTATAATGTCTTCTTATTTCTCAACTAATGGGTCTAGGTGACTCAAAGTGATAAAACAAACTTGTGGCAGACTAAAATTGGTAATTATAAAAAGAAAATCAAGATTAGTGATATATAGAGTCAAATTCTGCAATTTCGTCAGATGTTTCTCTAAAGTCGTTTCGTATTTCAAAAATCAGATGTTACTCGATGGGTCAAGGAGTTCTTGAATGTTGCTCATACTATTTTCGTAGTATCCACTACTCAATTCGATTGTAATAAACCGGCCATTTTTGCATTGGTGTCAATACTTGAAAAATTGAAACATTAAAGAAAAGATTCTCAACTATTGGGTCTAGGACTTCAAAGTGATATAACAAACGTGTGACAGGCTTACGTTGGCCATGATGTAAAGAAATCAAGATTAGTGATACATGAAGTCAAGTTTTGCAATTTCGTCAGATGTTTCTCTATATTCGTTTCGTATTTCAAAAATACGATGTTACTCTATGGGTCAAGGAGTTCTTGAATGTTGCTCTTTCTATTTTCGTAGTATCTACTTTTCAATTATATTGTAATGAGCTGGCAATTTTTGCTTTGTGGTCAATACTTGAAAAATTGGAAAATTAGAAAAGAAAATTTCGGAAACGCAAAAAATTCGTCTGTTTTTTATTCCACGGGTCAAGGCATTGTTGAATTTTGCACATACTATTTTCGTAGTACATACTATTCACCTCAACTACAATAAACTGGCAATTTTTGCTTTGAGGTCAGTACTTGAAAAATTGGAAGATTAGAAAAGAAAATTTCGGAAACGCAAAAATTTCGTCTCTTTTTTATGTAAAATGTCTTGCTATTTCTCGACTATTGAGTGTAGGTGGTTCAAAGTGATATAACAAACGTTTGGCAGGGTAACGTTGGCCATTATAAAAAGAAATTGAAGATTAGTGATATATGAAATCAAGTTATGCAATTTCGTCAGATGTTACTCTAAAGTCGTTTCGTATTTCAAAAATGTGATGTTACTCTATGGGTCAAGCAGTTGTTGAATGTTGCTCATACTATTTTCGTAGTATCCACTACTCAAGTTGATTGTAATAAACTGGCAATTTTTTCTTTGGGGTCAATACTTGAAGAATTGGAAGATTAGAAAAGAAAAGTTTGGAAACGCAAAAAAATTCGCCTGTTTTTTAATTATAATGTCTTCTTATTTCTCAACTAATGGGTATAGGTGACTCAAAGTGATAAAACAAACGTGTGGCAGTCTAAATTTGGTAATTATAAAAAGAAAATCAAGATTAGTGATATATAGAGTCAAGTTCTGCAATTTCGTCAGATGTTTCTCTAGAGTCGTTTCGTATTTCAAAAATCAGATGTTACTCAATGGGTCAAGGAGTTCTTGAATGTTGCTCATACTATTTTAGTAGTATCCACTACCCAATTCGATTGTAATAAACCGGCCATTTTTGCATTGGTGTCAATACTTGAAAAATTGAAACATTAAAGAAAAGAATCTCAACTATTGGGTCTAGGGCTTCAAAGTGATATAACAAACGTGTGACAGGCTTACGTTGGCCATGATGAAAAGAAATCAAGATTAGTGATACATGAAGTCAAGTTTTGCAATTTCGTCAGATGTTTCTCTAAAATCGTTTCGTATTTCAAAAATATGATGTTACTCTATGGGTCAAGGAGTTCTTGAATGTTGCTCTTTCTATTTTCGTAGTATCTACTTGTCAATTATATTGTAATGAGCTGGCAATTTTTGCTTTGTGGTCAATACTTGAAAAATTGGAAGATTAGAAAGGAAAAGTTCGGAAACGCAAAAAATTCGTCTGTTTTTTATTCCACGGGTGAAGGCATTGTTGAATTTTGCACATACTATTTTCGTAGTACATACTATTCACCTCAACTACAATAAAATGGCAATTTTTACTTTGAGGTCAGTACTTGAAAAATTGGAAGATTAGAAAAGAAAATTTCGGATACGCAAAAATTTCGTCTCTTTTTTATGTAAAATGTCTAGCTATTTCTCGACTATTGAGTGTAGGTGGTTCAAAGTGATATAACAAACGTTTGGCAGGCTAACGTTGGCCATTATAAAAAGAAATTGAAGATTAGTGATATATGAAATCAAGTTATGCAATTTCGTCAGATGTTTCTCAAAAGTCGTTTCGTATTTCAAAAATGTGATGTTACTCTATGGGTCAAGCAGTTGTTGAATGTTGCTCATACTCTTTTCGTAGTATCCACTACTCAAGTTGATTGTAATAAACTGGCAATTTTTTCTTTGGGGTCAATACTTGAAGAATTGGAAGATTAGAAAAGAAAAGTTCGGAAACCTAAAAAAATTCGCCTGTTTTTTAATTATAATGTCTTCTTATTTCTCAACTAATGGGTATAGGTGACTCAAAGTGATAAAACAAACGTGTGGCAGTCTAAATTTGGTAATTATAAAAAGAAAATCAAGATTAGTGATATATAGAGTCAAGTTCTGCAATTTCGTCAGATGTTTCTCTAAAGTCGTTTCGTATTTCAAAAATCAGATGTTACTCAATGGGTCAAGGAGTTCTTGAATGTTGCTCATACTATTTTCGTAGTATCCACTACTCAATTCGATTGTAATAAACCGGCCATTTTTGCATTGGTGTCAATACTTGAAAAATTGAAACATTAAAGAAAAGATTCTCAACTATTGGGTCTAGGGCTTCAAAGTGATATAACAAATGTGTGACAGGCTTACGTTGGCCATGATGTAAAGAAATCAAGATTAGTGATACATGAAGTCAAGTTTTGCAATTTCGTCAGATGTTTCTCTAAATTCGTTTCGTATTTCAAAAATATGATGTTACTCTATGGGTCAAGGGGTTCTTGAATGTTGCTCTTTCTATTTTCGTAGTATCTACTTTTCAATTATATTGTAATGAGCTGGCAATGTTTGCTTTGTGGTCAATACGTGAAAAATTGGAAGATTAGAAAAGAAAAGTTCGGAAACGCAAAAAAATGTGTCTGTTTTTTATTCCATGGGTCAAGGCATTGTTGAATTTTGCACATACTATTTACGTAGTACATACTATTCACCTCAACTACAATAAACTGGCAATTTTTGCTTTGAGGTCAGTACTTGAAAAATTGAAACATAAGAAAAGTTCGGAAACACAAAAAAAAATTCGTCTGTTTTTTAAGTAAAATGTCTTCTTATTTCTCAACTATTGGGTCTAGGTGACTCAAAGTGAAAAAACAAACGTGTGGCAGTCTAAAATTGGCCAAATTGAAAAGAAATTGAAGATTAGAGATATTTGAAATCAAGTTATGCAATTTCATCAGATGTTTCTATAAATTCGTTTCGTATTTCAAAAATATGATGTTATTCTATGGGTCAAGGAATTGTCGAATGTTGCTCATACTATTTTCGTAGTGTCTACTACTCAATTCGCAAGTAACAAATTGGCAATTTTTGCTTTGGGGTCAATCCTTGAAAAATTGAAACATTAAAGAAAATTTTGGAAACGCAAAAATTTCGTCTGTTTTTTATGTAAAATGTGTTGTTATTTCTCGACTATTGAGTCTATGTGGTTCAAAGTGATATAACAAACGTGTGACAGGCTTACGTTGGCCATGATGTAAAGAAATCAAGATTAGTGATACATGAAATCAAGTTTTGCAATTTCGTCAGATTTTTCTCTAAATTCGTTTCGTATTTCAAAAATATGATGTCACTCTATGGGTCAAGGAGTTCTTGAGTGTTGCTCTTTCTATTTTCGTAGTATCTACTTTTCAATTATATCGTAATGAGCTGGCAATTTTTGCTTTGTGGTCAATACTTGTGAAATTGGAAGATTAGAAAAGAAGGAGTTCGGAAACGCAAAAAATTCGTCTGTTTTTTATTCCACGGGTCAAGGCATTGTTGAATTTTGCACATACTATTTTCGTAGTACATACTGTTCACCTCAATTACAATAAACTGGCAATTTTTGCTTTGAGGTCAGTACTTGAAAAATTGAAACATAAGAAAAGTTCGGAAACACAAAAAAAAATTCGTCTGTTTTTTAAGTAAAATGTCTTCTTTTTTCTCAACTATTGGGTCTAGGTGAATCAAAGTGAAAAAACAAACGTGTGGCAGTCTAAAATTGGCCATTTTAAAAAGAAATTGAAGATTAGAGATATTTGAAATCAAGTTATGCAATTTCATCAGATGTTTCTAAAAATCCTTTTCGTATTTCAAAAATATGATGTTATTCTATGGGTCAAGGAAATGTCGAATGTTGCTCATACTATTTTCGTAGTATCTACTATTCAATTCGCTTGTAATAAACTGGCAATTTTTGCTTTGGGGTCAATCCTTGAAAAATTGAAACATTAAAGAAAATTTTGGAAACGCAAAAATTTCGTCTGTTTTTTTTGTAAAATGTGTTGTTATTTCTCGACTATTGAGTCTATGTGGTTCAAAGTGATATAACAAACATTTTGCAGGCTAATGTTGGCCATGATGTAAAGAAAATCAAAACTAGTGATATATGAAGTCAAGTTTTGCAATTTCGTCAGATGTTTCTCTAAAGTTGTTTCGTATTTCAAAAATCTGATGTTACTCAATGGGTCAAGGAGTTGTTGAATGTTGCTCAATCTATGTTCGTAGTATCTTCTACTCAATTACATTGTAATAAACTGGCAATTTTTGCTTTGGGGTCAATACTTGAAAAAATGGAAGATAAGAAATGAAAAGTTTGGAAACGCAAAAAATTAGTCCGTTTATTTTGTAAACTGTCTTCTTATTTCTCGACTATTGGGTCAAAGTGGTTCAAAGTGATATAACAAACATTTGGCAGGCTAAAAATGGCAATGATTTGAAGAAAAACAAGATCAGTGATATAAGAAGTCAAGTTTTGCAATTTCGTCAGATGTTTCTCTAAGTCGTTTTGTATTTCAAAAATATGATGTTATTCTACGGGTCAAAGAATTGTTGAATTTTGCACATAGTATTTTCGTAGTATATACCATTCAATTCAATTGTAATAAAATGGCACTTTTTGCTGTGAGGTCAATACTTGAAAAATTGAAACATTAGAGAAGAAAAGTTCGGAAACGCAAAAAAATTAGTCTGTTTTTTTAAATAAAATGTCTTCCTATTTCTCAACTATTGGGTCTAGGTGACTCAAAGTGATAAAACAAACGTGTGGCAGTCTAATATTGGCCATTAGAAAAAGAAATTGAAGATTAGTGATATATGAAATCAAGTTATGCAATTTCATCAGATGTTTCTCTAAAGTCAATTCGTATTTCAAAAACAAATTGTTACTCTATGGATCAAAACTTGAAAAATTGGAAGATTGGAAAAGAAAAGTTTGGAAACGCAAAAAATTTGTACGTTTTTAATGTAACATGTCTTCTTATTTTTCGACTATTGGGTCAAAGTGGTTCAAAATGATATAACAAACGTTTGGCAGGCGTACGTCGGCCATGATGTAAAGAAAATCAAGATTAGTGTTACATGAAGTCAAGTTTTGCAATTTCGTCAGAGGTTTCTCTAAATTCGTTTCGTATTTCAAAAATATGATGATACTCTATGGGTCAAGGAGTTCTTGAATGTCGCTCATTCTATTTTCGTAGTATCTATTACTCAATTACATTATAATAAATTGGCAATTTTTGCTTTGGGGTCAATACTTGAAAAATTGAAACATTAGAGAAGAAAAGTTCGGAAACGCGAAAAATTCGTCTGTTTTTTATGTAAAATGTCTTGTTATTTCTAGAGTATTGGATCTAGATGGTTCAAAATGATATAACTAAAGTGGGGCAGGTTCACGTGGGCCATGATAAAAAGAATCAAGATTAGTGATATATGAAGTCAAATTTTGCATTTCGTCAGATGTTTCTCTAAAGTCGTTTCGTTTTTCAAAAATATGACGTTTTTCTATGGGTCGAGGAGTTGTTGAATGTTGCTCATACTATTTTCTTTGTATACGATATTCAATTCAATTATAATATACTGGCAATTTTTGCTTTGAGGTCAGTACTTGAAAAATTGAAACATCAGAGAAGAAATGTTCGGAAGTGCAAAAATTCGTCTGTTTTTCATGTAACTTGTCTAGTTTTTTTCAACTAATGGGTCTAGGTGACTCAAAGTGATGAAACAAACGTGTGGCAGTCTAAAATTGGCCATTATAAAAAAATTGAAGATTAGTGATATATGAAATCAAGTTATGCAATTTCATCAGATGTTTCTCTAGAGTCGTTTCGTATTTCAAAAACATGATGTTACTCTATGGGTCAAGGAGTTGTTGAATCTTGCTCATTCTATTTTCGTAGTATCTTCTACTCAATTACATTATAATAAATTGGCAATTTTTGCTTTGGGGTCAATACTTGAAAAATTGAAACATTAGAGAAAAAATGTTCGGAAACGTGAAAAATTCGTCTGTTTTTTATGTAAAATGACTTGTTATTTCTCGACTATTGGATCTAGGTGGTTCAAAATGATATATCTAAAGTGGGGCAGGTTCAGGTGGGCCAAGATAAGAAAGAATCAAGATTAGTGATATATGAAGTCAAATTTTGCAATTTCGTCAGATGTTTCTCTAAAGTCGTTTCGTTTATCAAAAAATGATGTTTTTCTATGGGTCGAGGAGTTGTTGAATGTTGCTCATACTATTTTCGTAGTATACGATATTCAATTCAATTATAATAAACTGGCAATTTTTGCTTTGAGGTCAATATTGAAACATTGAAACATCAGAGAAGAAATGTTCGGAAGTGCAAAAATTCGTCTGTCTTTCATGTAAATTGTCTAGTTTTTTTCAACTAATGGGTCTAGGTGACTCAAAGTGATAAAACAAACGTGTGGCAGTCTAAAATTGGCCATTATTAAAAAAATTGAAGATTAGTGATATATGAAATCAAGTTATGCAATTTCATCAGATGTTTCTCTAAAGTCGTTTCGTATTTCAAAAACATGATGTTACTCTATGGGTCAAGGACTTGTTGAATGTTGCTCATTCTATTTTCGTAGTATCTACTACTCAATTACATTATAATGAATTGGCAATTTTTGCTTTGGGGTCAATACTTGAAAAATTGAAACATTAGAGAAGAAAAGTTCGGAAACGTGAAAAATTCGTCTATTTTTTATGTAAAATGTCTTGTTATTTCTCGACTATTGGATCTAGGTGGTTCAAAATGATATAACTAAAGTGGGGCAGGTTCACGTGGGCCATGATAAAAAGAATCAGGATTAGTGATATATGAAGTCAAATTTTGCAATTTCCTCAGATGTTTCTCTAAAGTCGTTTCGTATTTCAAAAATATGATGTTACTCTATGGGTCAAGGAGTTGTTGAATGTTGCTCATACTACTTTCGTAGTATCCACTACTCCATATGATTGTAATATACTGGCATTTTTTGCTTTGGGGTCAATACTTCAAAAACTGAAACATTAGAGAAGAAATGTTCGGAAGCGCCAAAAAAGTCGTATGTTTTTCATGTAAATTCTATTGTTATGTCACAACTATTGGGTCTAGGTGACTCAAAGTGATAAAACAAACGTGTGGCAGTCTAAAATTGGCCATTATAAAAAGGAATTGAAGATTAGTGATATATGAAATCAAGTTACGCAATTTCATCAGATGTTTCTCTAGAGTCGTTTCGTATTTCAAATGATGTTACTCTATGGGTCGAGGAGTTGTTGAATGTTGCTCATTCTATTTTCGTAGTATATACTATTCAATTTAATTATAATAAACTGGCAATTTTTGCTTGGGGGTAAATACTTGAAAAATTGAAAGATTAGAGAAGAAAAGTTCGGAAACCTGAAAAATTCGTCTGTTTTTATGTAAAATGTCTTTTTATTTATTTCTCGACTATTGGATCCAGGTGGTTCAAAATGACATAACTAAAGTGAGGCAGGTTCACGTGGGCCATGATAAAAAGAATCACGATTAGTGATATATGAAGTCAAATTTTGCAATTTCGTCAGATGTTTCTCTAGAGTCGTTTCGTATTTCAAAAATATGATGTTACTCTATGGGTCAAGGAGTTGTTGAATGTTGCTCATACTATTTTCGTAGTATCCACTACTCCATTTGATTGTAATAAACTGGCATTTTTTGCTTTGGGGTGAGTACTTGAAAAATTGAAACATTAGAGAAGAAATGTTCGGAATCGCAAAAAAGTTGTCTGTATTTCATGTAAATTGTCTTGTTATTTCACAACTATTAGGTCTAGGTGACTCAAAAGGATAAAACAAACGTGTGGTAGTCTAAAATTGGCCATTATAAAAAGAAATTGAAGATTAGTGATATATGAAATCAAGTTATGCAATTTCATCAGATGTTTCTCTAGAGTCGTTTCGTATTTCAAAAACATGATGTTACTCTATGGGTCAAGGACTTGTTGAATGTTGCTCATTCTATTTTCGTAGTATCTACTACTCAATTACATTATAATGAATTGGCAATTTTTGCTTTGGGGTCAATACTTGAAAAATTGAAACATTAGAGAAGAAAAGTTCGGAAACGTGAAAAATTCGTCTATTTTTTATGTAAAATGTCTTGTTATTTCTCGACTATTGGATCTAGGTGGTTCAAAATGATATAACTAAAGTGGGGCAGGTTCACGTGGGCCATGATAAAAAGAATCAGGATTAGTGATATATGAAGTCAAATTTTGCAATTTCCTCAGATGTTTCTCTAAAGTCGTTTCGTATTTCAAAAATATGATGTTACTCTATGGGTCAAGGAGTTGTTGAATGTTGCTCATACTACTTTCGTAGTATCCACTACTCCATATGATTGTAATATACTGGCATTTTTTGCTTTGGGGTCAATACTTGAAAAATTGAAACATTAGTGAAGAAATGTTCGGAATTGCAAAAAAAGTCTGTTTTTCATGTAAATTGTCTGGTTATTTCACAACTATTGGATCTAGGTGACTCAAAGTGATAAAAGAAAGTGTGGTAGTCTGAAATTGACCATTATAAAAAGAAATTGAAGATTAGTGATATATGAAATCAAGTTATGCAGTTTCGTCAGATGTTTCTCTAAAGTCGTTTCGTATTTCAAAAAAATGATGTTACTCTATGGGTCAAGGAGTTGTTGATTGTTGCTCATTCTTATTCGAAGGCTCCACTATTCAATTAAATTGTAATAAACTGGCAATTTTTGCTTTGGTGTCAATATCTGAAAAATTGGAGGATTAGAAAAGAAAAGTTTGGAAACGCAAAAAATTCGTCCGTTTTTTATGTAAATTGTCTTGTTATTTCTCGACTGTTGGATCTAGGTGGTTCAAAATGAAATAACAAACGCTTGGCAGGTTGATGCTGGCCATGTGTAAAGAAATTCAAGATCAGTGATATATGAAGTCAAGTTCTGCAATTTCGTCAGATGTTTCTCTAAAGTTGTTTTGTATTTCAAAATTAAGATGTTATTCTGTGGGTCAAGGAATTGTTAAATGTTGCACATACTATTTTCGTAGTATCTACTATTCAATTAGATTGTAAAAAAACTGGCAATTTTCGCTTTGGGGTCAATACTTGAAAAATTGGAAGATTAGAAAAGAAAAATTCGGAATTGTAAAAAATTGGTCTGTTTTTTATGTAAATTGTCTTGTTATTTCTCCACTATTGGGTCAAGGTGGTTCAAAACGAATAAACAAACGCTTGGCAGGCTAACGTTGGCCATGTGTAAAGAAATTCAAGATCAGTGATATAAAGTCAAATTCTGCAATTTCGTCAGATGTTTCTCTAAAGTTGTTTTGTATTTCAAAATTAAGATGTTATTCTATGGGTCAAGGAATAGTTAAATGTTGCACATACTATTTTCGTAGTATCTACTATTCAATTAAATTGTAAAAAACTGGCAATTTTTGCTTTGGGGTCAATACTTGAAAAATTGAAGATTAGAAAAGAAAAATTCGGAATTGTAAAAAATTGGTCTGTTTTTTATTTCTCGACTATTGGGTCTAGGTGGTTCAAAGTGATATAACAAACGCTTGGAAGTCTAAAATTGGCTATTATAAAAAGAAATGTAAGATTAGTGATATATTAAATCAGGTTTTGCAATTTCGTCAGATGTTTCTCTAAAGTCGTTTTGTATTTCAAAATATGATGTTACTCTATGGGTCAAGGAGTTGTTGATTGTTGCTCATTCTGTTTCCGTAGTATCTACTATCCAATTACATTGTAATAAACTGGAAACTTTTGCTTTGGGTCAAAACTTGAAAAATTGGAAGATTGGAAAAGAAAAGTTTGGAAACGCAAAAATTTTGAACGTTTTTAATTTAAATTGTCTGGTTATTTCTCGATTATTGGGTCAAGGTGGTTCAAATTGACATAACAAACGCTTGGCAGGGTAACTTTGGCCATGTGTGAAGAAATTCAAGATCAGTGATATATGAAGTCAAGATTTGCAATTTTGCCAAATGTTTCTCTAAAGTCGTTCCGTATTTGATTCGTATTTCAAAAATATGATATTGCTCTATGGGTCAAGGAGTTGTTGAATGTTGCTCATTCTATTTTCGTAGTATGTACTATCCAATTAAATTGTAATAAACTGGAAACTTTTGCTTTGGGTCAAAACTTGAAAAATTGGAAGATTGGAAAAGAAAAGTTTGGAAACGCAAAAATTTTGTATGTTTTTAATGTAAATTGTCTTGTTATTTCTCGACTATTGCGTCAAGGTGGTTCAAATTGATATAACAAACTCTTGGCAGTCTAAAATTGGCCATTATAAAAAGAAACTCAAGATTAGTGATATATGAAATCAAGTTTTGCAATTTCGTCAGATGGTTCTCTAAAGTCGTTTCGTATTTCAAAATATGATGTTACTCTATGGGTCAAGGAAATGTTGGTTGTTGGTCATTCTATTTTCATAGTATCTACTATCCAATTACATTGTAATAAACTGGAAACTTTTGCTTTGGATCAAAACTTGAAAAATTGGAAGATTGGAAAAGAAAAGTTTGGAAACGCAAAAAATTTGTACGTTTTTAATGTAACATGTCTTCTTATTTTTCGACTATTGGGTCAAAGTGGTTCAAAATGATATAACAAACGTTTGGCAGGCTAACGTTGGCCATGATGTAAAGAAATTCAAGATCAGTGATATATGAAGTCAAGTTTTCCAATTTCGTCAGATATTTCTCTAAAGTCGTTTTGTATTTCAAAAATATGATGTTATTCTATGGGTTAAGGAATTGTTGAATGTTGCACATACTATCTACTATTCAATTAGATAGTAATAAACTGGCTTGCCTAGGGGTCAATACTTGAAAAATTGGAAGATTGGAAAAGAAAAGTTTGGAAACGCAAAAAATTTGTACGTTTTTAATGTAAATTGTCTTGTGATTTCTTGTCTATTGGGTCAAAGTGGTTCAAAATGATATAACAAACGTTTGGCAGGCTAACGTTGGCCATGATGTAAAGAATATCAAGATCAGTGATATATGAAGTCAAGTTTTGCAATTTCGTCAGATGTTTCTCTAAAGTCGTTTTGTATTTCAAAAATATGATGTTATTCTATGGGTTAAGGAATTGTTGAATGTTGCACATACCATTTTCATAGTATCTACTATACAATTAGATTGTAATAAATTGGCAGTTTTCGCTTTGGGGTCAATACTTGAAAAATTGGAAGATTAGAAAAGAAAAGTTTGGAAACGTAAAAAATTCGTCTGTTTTCTATGTAAAATGTCTTGTTATTTCTTGACTATTGGGTCTAGTTGGTTCAAAGTGATATAACAAACGTTAGGCAAGCTAACGTTGGCCATGATGTAAAGAAATTCAAGAGCAGTGATATATGAAGTCAAGTTTTGCAATTTCGTCAGATGTTTTTCTAAAGTCGTTTCGTATTTCAAAATAATGATGTTACTCTATGGGTCAAGGAATTTTTAAATGTTGCTCAAACTTTTTTCATAGTATCTACTATTCAATTAGATAGTAATATTTTGGATGATTTAGAAAAGTTCAAGATTAGTGATATATAAAGTCAACTTTTGCGATTTTGTCAAATGTTTCTCAAAAATTCAAACTTATTTAAAAAATGAAGTAGGACTTTCTGGGTCACAGAGTTGCTCAAGGTTACCCATACTGTTTTGGCAGTGCCTGTTGTTCATAAAGATGGTAAGGCAACAGGTTTTTTTTTGTATTGGCGTCTTTGTTTAAATTTTTGGGGTAAATTTTAAAAAATCGATTATTTTTTAAATGTCCATACCTGTGTGCCCTTACAGGCATCTTCTCCATGTGCTGTTTTTTAATTGTGCTTTGTTTCTTTGCTTTTATGATGTGCTAATTTATTCCTGGCTTATCCGCGAATTTAACAGTATATATGTCTTGAAAAAGAGCCTCCCTTTTTGCTTATTCTACAAGAAAAAAAGAAAAACAGTCAAATTTGTTCCTTATAGTTTGAGAAGCTCATAAGGACTCACGAAAAAACCAGGACTCCTTCATAAATGCCTCCGATTTTTTGTTATGGAGAAGTAGTAACCAGTTTTGCTAGAGCTTGCTTAGGAAAAAAAGTTAGTATTTCTTACGAAATTTGCGATTTTCGCGGTTAGCGAATTTTAAAATAGGTATCTTTCATCGGGTCAAGGAGTTGTTCAAATTAAACCAAAATAGGTACAGAGTATCCACTGTTTACCCAAAGTGTAAAACAAAAAGATTTTCTGCTAAAGCTTGGCTAGGAAAAAAGTTTGTATTTCATACGGTAGTTTGCGATTAAATCGGATATTTAATTTTTAAATAAAGTAATTTTCATCGGGTCAAGAAGTTATTCAAATCAAACCAAACTCGGTATGGAGTGTCCCATATGTACCTAGATTGTAAAACAAAAGAAGTTTTTTCTATAGCTTGTATAGCAAAAAAGTTAGTTTTTCATACGGAAATTTGCGAGTTTTGCGAATAACGAATTTTTAATATATTTATTTTTATTTGGGTCAAGAAGTTGTCCAACGTGAACCAATCCTGGCATGGAGTATCCACTTTGTGTGTAGAGAGTAGGACAAAAAGAACTTTTAATCAGTTTTCGTAGGAAAAAAGTAAGTTTTTCATACAGAAATTTGCGAATTTCCCGATTAGCGAATTTTAATAAAAAGGTCTTTTTCATCGGGTCAAGGTTGTTCAAATTAAACCAAACTGGGTATGGAATTTCCCTTGTGTGCCCAAAGTCTAAAACAAAAGATTTTTTGCTATAGATTGCCCAGGAAAATATTTAGTATTTCGTACGAAAACTCGCGATTAATTCGGATAGTTAATTTTTAAATATAGTATTTTTCATCGGGTCAAGAAAATTTTCAAATGGAACCAAACTCGGTATGGAGTATCCCCTGGGTAGCTAAAGTGTAAAACGAAAAGAATTTTTGCTATAGCTTGTGTAGGAAAAAAGTTAGTTTTTCATTCGAAAATTTGCAGAAATTTGTGAATTTCGCGAATAGCGAAATTTAAAAACAGGTCTTTTTCATCGGGTCAAGGAATTGTTCAAATCGAACCAAGATCGGTATTGAGTATCCCCTGGGTAGCTGAAGTGTAAAACGAGAAGAATTTTTGCTATAGCTTGTGTAGGAAAAAAGTTCTTATTTAAAAGAGAATTTGCGAATTTCAATTATAGTCAGTTGTTTTATAGTCATTTTTCATTTATCATTTATAGTCACTTTGCAAATTATTACGCTTTGTTTTGTTTGGAGATAGAATTTGAGCTTGGTTTTTTAACTAACGCTCTTCTCAAAATCTCCTATAATTGTTTGTTTGTAACTCCGTCGTAGCCGGTCCCCAGCCCGGTTGAGAGAAGGAGGGGAACACACCAAAAACATACTGGAAAATCTCAAAAAGTTTATCGTTAGTTCATCTGTAGATTCTTTCCGACAGCATTTAACCTATGTCAGCTCTCGAAACGTCCTCTGATCAGACGAAAGTGCGCTCGAAAGCTCCTCGGATCAGACAAAAGTGCGCTCGAAACGTCCTCTTATCAGACAAAAGTGCGGTCGAAACGTCTCTCTGATCAGACAAAAGTGCGGTCGAAAGGTCTCTCTGATCAGACAAAAATGCGTTCGAAACGTCCCCGATTAGACTAAAAGGCGCTCCAAAACCTCCCCTGATGAGACTAGTGTGCGCTCGAAAACCTCCCCAGATCAGAACAGTGTGCGTTCGAAGTTGTCTGAGATCAGACTAGTGTGCGCTCGAATCTGCCTCTGATCAGACCGTCCCAGAACGAAGTGAACCCTGATCAGACAGTTCCAGACCATTGTCCAGACGAGAGTGCGCTCGAAGTTTTTCCCAGACCATGTAATTCGAGCGCACCGGGAACATGTGTGCGCTCGAAACTCGTCTGATCAGTGGTCACTTCGGTGTGGCCACCTCAACCTGGTTAATGACATGTTGCAGAAAAATTGCAATCGCAACCGACCAAGCAAATGACTCTCAAACGACTGGCGAGTGGTTGCCTTTGTAAGTACGTACCTAGAGCTTAGGGGGGCGAACTTTAGCTCAATTGAAGGGGCGTAAGTTGGGTACACCGGCGGTGGAGGGGGGAAGTGTCGAGCGCGTTGGGTTACAGGTGGCACAATGAGCAGGGGCGGGGATTTGGGGGGTTGAAGGCGGCAGAGGGGGCTGATGGCTGATTTGGGAGTAGGATTGAAGCCGGGGCGAGGGTGGGGTGAGAAATGTAGGGGTCAAACCCTCAGAAGCGTCCTTCATATCATCAATTAACGTTTTATATACAAAAACGTTTCATTGAATTGCAAACTTATAAACATAAAAGCCGACTGGCTCTGAGAGCCTCTAATGCCCTCCGGGCGCTACTTGTTTATCCTGTTGTTGTGCAGAAGAAAATCAAATGAGTCAGAGGAAAAATCTGTCAAACTAACAATCGCATAAAAAGAACACAAGATAATATAACTGCTACAACGAGGAATTGTTTAAGAGCAATTATTTAGCTCTTGATATGTTAAAGTAGGCGTCCACCAAGCAATTGAAGTTAATTTTTTTCACTTGAAACATCAATGTATAAAACATTCTCGAAAGTTTTTCGTTTGAGCCCTCAGTACGTTTTGCGCCCACCAGTAATAGATCACTTGTCATTACATAGTAAACCATTAGGTAAAGATATAACACGTGCGTATGGAGGTGCAAATATTGTGCTCATACTAAGCTCAAGGGAGGGAGGCACAAACGGAAAAAATCTCTCCTCCCGAAGCTACTCAAAGCATTTGATCATGACTCCAAAATATAATAAAAAATGTTATTAAGAGATGATAAGAAAACCATTGAAAGTATATTAATTGTTCAAAGTATGAAATGTTTTACGTAACGCAATCCAAGTGCTGATTGACTTCCTGGTTATTTATAAAATGAGTGAATGCAACAAGGAGCCAACACGTGCTATTTATACAACATTGTCCCCAAGTTTTCATTTTGTTATGTGTGATCTATTGATCTTTGATCTTTTAAAGACATTAATTACCAGAGTAAAATGCTAGGAAAGATCAGATGTCATGAGAAGTTAAGGAAGTTGTCAATTAAAAAAGATCACATGAAGGTAAAAGTGCGGTAGTTTGGGGAAATATATAGAGGCTGAATTTCGTGCTAATCGCCACTGTTGTCAACTATCATTTCTGATTAAAATGTTCGATTACAAGAGTTGTCTCCGTGTTCTCATTAGCCGAAAGGTTATGGTCCCGGAGTTTTTCTAAGTTAAGTAGTCAATCTCCTCTTAGACAAACATTGTGGGCTGTGGGACTTCATCTGTCGAGTCAAGAGCTCCTGTGCCTGGTTGAGAGAGACTTCAAATGTGGATTGCTAAATTTGTGTAGCTAATCAGGGGGCCTGTTGTGTCAAGCGTGAGTGGCGCTGTTGTTCGGTATCAGTAGGGATCACGATGGTTCACAGTTGTCGTTCAATTCTGTCACGGAGCTGTCGGAGAACAAGGATTGCTTAGTTAAAAACAGCTCAGCTTAAACAACTGTTTTTTTCAATTTTTTGTGCTTTGCTTCTTTAACATACAAATATGGTCGAAAGACACATAAGTTGACCGTAAAACATTTCTTAAATAAGACTAAGTTAATGGTTTGAGTACATTATTCTCGGAGGGTTTCGGTATCCTTAATGTGCTTAATAGCCGCTGAAAAACGCGGGCTCAACGTCGATGTCCAACTTGTGATTTTGTCAAGGAAGCTACTGGATTTGAACAAAACACCAACTTCTAGATTAAATTAGTCGACAAAACTTTTTTGGTTAGTTTTTTGTTTTCCTAACGGTACTACAGTATACAACAAGTAAAACCTGGTGCTTTAAAAATTTTTTCGGTACACTCAAACCTAACGACTCACCACATCGTTATCCTAAAACTCAGCCTCCAACAGGCACCAGATTCAAAACAACTGTATAAAGCAAAAAGTTTTGATGTCCGACAAAACGAGATTTTACCCTCAATTCCTACTATTTTTGTAAAAGAATTTTAAACCTAGAGCAATAATAGAGCATTAATTTTCAATCAGTAGGAAACAATTACTGTTAAAAAGAAAATAAGGCGGTCCTAAAAATGAGCTCAAAAACAGACAGATTGATTTTCAGCGGGCGTAAAGATGATTTCTTGTACCTTGATGAAAAATTTCAGGCTCGTATGCACGCGCTAAAACTTGGCAAAGTTCTTTTTGGAAAAGCTACCTATCTGGATTAAATGCAAGCTTATAGAAATAATTCTTCGGAGGAGCAAAGAAGGCAAGCTATAGAAAAAGCCTGGGAAATTTTAGAAAAGAAGTTTTTGTCGTACGAGTTAAGCAGCATTAGATAAAAAATCAGATTTTCTTCTTAGAATTTACAAGAGTGATGGCACTAGTGCGTCGGATGTACTGCGTTAATGTTTCAAAACGAGAGAGTTCCGCTATATAAATTAATGGCAGTTTTAAGGCGCCTTAAAAAGACTTCAAGTAAGAGTATAGTACAATAATCTCACCAGAAGAGATGAAATGCAATACAACTTACCACTAGTGAATGAAGAAATCTGTGAACAAATGTCTGTCTCAATATTCTTAAAAGGGCATCCGGAGGAATATGAAATTTTCGCAACACTCGTGAAAAACAGCAAAGACCAGAAATCTCTAGAGGAAATTGAGTAACACCTGATCAGCATCGATAATGAAAATATAAACAATAGAGGGCGGTTTCTTCAATATAGAACAGAAGGGTTTCAACTGCCGTGAAACGCGACATCACAAAAGACTGTAGGCTTAAGAAAACTTTTCAGGAACTAACCAAAGCTTCCGCAATGAATTGTTTAAAGTGTGGTGAGAACAGATATACAGCTAAAATTTGTAGAAGGCAACAAAAATCTGAGAATTTTGTAAGCCAAAGCAGGAGAACCACACAGAGGGGCTCGAAAAATTTAATTGAGAAGCAGAATTTAGAAGACGAAGAGTTCTTTTCCTTCTTTCAATTTTCGTAAAGCAACCTTGCAATAGAACTGCTTTTGGACTTAGGTGCTACCAGTCTTATGATTAAGGACAGGACAGGACCTCATTCGGAAGTTTAGACAAGGAGTATTCTGGTACCATCACTAATGTAAACAATAGTAAATATTAATATATTTGAAAATTAGAGCACAGATATATAGCTAAACCTTGTAGAAGGCAACAAAAATCTGAGAAGTTTGTAAACCAAAGCAGGAGAACCACACAGAGGGGCTCCAAAAATTTAACTGAGAAGCAAAATTTAGAAGAAAAAGAGTTCTTTTCCTTCTTTCATTATTCGTAAAGCAATCTTGCAATGGAAGTGGTTTTGGACTTAGGTGCTACCAGTCATATGATTAAGGACAGAACCTCATTCGTAGGTTTAGACAAGGAGTATTCTGGTAGAATCACTAATGTAAACAATAGTAAATAATAAATTAGATAAAAAGGAAAACTTGAAATCAGAGTTTTGGATTCCATTGGCCCAGAGGGAAAAAAGATTAAGCAAGGCGTTGTTTGTGCCCAATGTTAAAAAGAATCTGGTATCAGTGTAAATTCGTAGAGCAAAATTGAGGTCTTCTTTGGTAGGACTACAGAAATACAAATTAAAAAGGACACATTGTTTCTTTTGGAGGAAAGAGATAGTTTGTTTATCTGGAACAATATTGACTACGGAAAATGTCAGAGCAGTGCAATGTAGCTAGTGGAGATTCCCCTAGATTGCGGCATAACTGTTTAGGTCCCAACAATGTAGAGGACATTTCCAAACTAAAAGAAGGCACAGTAGGACTAAAACTATGCGAGCAGGATTAAACAAACTTTGAAACATGTTAGCTAAATAATTCCAAGAAATCAGTGCCAAAAACTCAGGAACAAGAGCAAGTGAAGAGTTAGAAATTGTCTCAACAACAAATTTGTGCCCATCAAGCCGGAAGCTGTCGATCGCCACAGTTATTCAATAGGTTGAGTGGATACTTTTAGCAGCTATCAAAAATTTTGTTTTTTTTTGAGGTCAGGGGATGAGGCCATTGGAAGAGTTGAACAGACTTTTGAGGATATAAGACAAACCAGTAACCTTAGTTTGCGATTGGTCAGGGGAATATGTCTCAAATTACTTGAAACAATTATAAAGACCAAAAACTCTGATACTGGAATTCTGGGCACCGTATAAACCACAAGAAAACGGAAAAATTGAGAGGAACCCAAATGGCCAGATCTCTTTTACACCCGTTAAGTTTTGAGAAACGGGTATCGGCTATATGCAATTAATGTGTCAAAACAGATTAAAAACTTTGTTTCCCGTCGGTTATTTAGAGGAGACCTTTGAAGAAAAGTACAAAAAGAAAACTAACTTAGAATCTTTCAAATTTTTTTTGTTCAACTTTTGTTCATGTTGAAAATTGTTTTCGAGGCAAGATTGATAGAAATTCTCAAAAAGGAATGAATTTGTGTTCTTCAAAAAACAGTGAGACTTATCTTGAAGATATTCCAAGTAACACATGGATCTTTAACGTTAGGAAATCTCGGAATGTAACTTTCAACGAAGAAGAAATTTTTTTGAAGTTTAAGAAATAGAGTAAGCGAATGTCAACACGATTCAGTCGGATCGGGATAGAGAAAGAAACCCGGTAGCTTTTTTGGGAAATGGTGAATGAAGAATTACTGCCTAAGACCATAGATGAAGAAATTAGGATAAAACTTGTATGAAGCACTCAAATTAAAATACAACTCATTTGTGGAAATTAGAGTTTGGTAACTGGTAGAGAACAAAGGAAATAGTCCCATTAGTATCCGATAAAGAATTCCAGTACTGACGAGTACTGAAGAGCTATGCTGTATAAGGAGGCATCGTGTTGAAACAAATGGATATAAAAACAGCTTTCTTAGATGCTGACATTGAAGGAATTTTTATGCAACAGACCGAAGGGCACGAAAAATTTGACAAGCGAGGAAAACCATCAATTTGTAAGCTCAGGAAAAGTTTATTTGGATTGAAACACTCGAGTAGAAATTGGTACATAAAAATCAAAGTTTTCTTTATCCAGTTAGGTTTTACTGCGGCTATTCAAGATGAGCGCCTTTTTAAAAAGAAAGGCAAAACCTGGATAGCAGGAATGTTGTGTCATTGGGTAGATGACATGTTGGTATTAAGATTGCTGGAAGACATATGTGAAGTTTTTAAGAATAAAGGTAGTGAGCATTTCCAAATGAGCAGTTATGAAGAAAAAATTTAGCGAATGCGGAAAGCTTGCAAGATAAATTTAATATGAGCAAATCAAAAACTTTGGCAGCCCCATTAGACGTTCGAATGAAACTGTCAAAATTCGGTTCACAAAAAAATAGTCAGCAATGAGCATAGCGAAATGCAATTATGTGATAATAGGATTATAATGAGATGTTTGACTTATCTGGCATCCATATTTAGACCAGATATTGCGCACGCAGTTAATTTATTGAGTTCTTTTGTTCAAAACCCTGGACAGCGACACTGGAATGCGACAAAAGGGTGTTTACGTTACCTGAAAGGGACAAAAACAGGGATCATTTTTAGAGAAGGTGAGAAACTGGAGTTGACAGGGTTTTCAGACTCAGATTGGGCAGGCAACATAGACAATAGAAAAAGATCAATTGGTTTTTGATTTAAACTTAACTATATTTCAGTTGCAATCAGTTGGGCTAGTAAATTATAAAAGTGTAAACCTGCCTCAGGAGCTGAACTTAACGCTGTAGTCGAGGCAGTTAAAAAAGCCTTACATTTAGCAAACCTATTACAAGAAACATATTTAATAGTCCAGCAGCCAGTAAACGTCCTTGTAGACAATCAGGCTGGTTTTGTTCGTAGAAATAATTCGTTGAATAACGGAAAAACAAAAATTTAAGAAAGTGGACTACGTTTGAAGTTCAGTCGAGAGTCGGCTATTAGAGCTAAACTACTTGCCTACCGATTGCATGCCAGCAAAGTCTAACAAAAGCATTTGGGAGGACTCGGAACAAACACTTTACATGATAAGAGGAGCTTTGAAAGTATAATGTTAATTGTTTAAAGTATGAAAAATTACACGTAACTCAATCCATCTGCTGGTTTAAGTCTTGGTTATTTATGAAATGAGTGAATGCAACAAGGAGCAAACACGTGCTACTTATACCAATTTTGTCCCCCTTTTTCATATTGTTATGTGTGATCTATTGACCCTTGATCTTGATGTCATGAGAAGTCAAGGAAGTTGTAAATTAAAGGTGATCACCATAAATGTAAAAGGCGCGGTATTTGGTGTAAAATTTTTAGGCTGAATTTTGTGCTAATTGCTACTGTCGTCAACCATCAATTCTAATTTAAATATTTGATTATAAGATTTGACTCTGCGTTCCCATTAGCCAAAACCCATTAGCCCAAAGAACAACAAAATTGCGTACTTAGAGATTTGCAAGGCGTAAGGCTCTAGGAGAACAGTTAAGCAACTTAGTGTCCTCCAGGTTTTATCTGTTTGTCCCTTTTTGAGGACAGAAATCTAAACGGTCAGACAAAAACTGTATTCGACAAAAAATGGTAGTACAAAAAATTTCAGTAAAAAACAAACAGGACTATTATAATTGTCATAAAATTCGTTTGCGAGTTTAATGAAGCTCTTGAATTGAAACTGACAAGCTCGAAACTGAGCTTCTAGTTATGAACTTCAGAGATAGAAGGAAAAGAAAATCGTCGAGAACTTATTTCAAAGTAGATTGGATTTTTTTTTAAATGCAGATGTACTCGGATGATTTTGAGCGCATATGGTCATTACAAAGTTCGAGAATTAGAGGTTGGCTTTGTTCTGCAATCACAAATTGAGCAGTTTAGTGGCGCTGACAATACCATAATTAGAACAGAGTGGAAAAGTTGTTTTCTTCATAGGATAGATTTACAAGGAAAGAACTGAATAATGTTTTACTCTTATGATAGAGTGTGGCAAACAGATGAACTTCGGTTACCTGATGACGTTGGGCAAGGGCTCTATGCACATTAAATCAAATTTTACTTGAGATAATTGAATAGGAAGCAAACATTTTATGATATTCGGGTAAAGGACAACTGAACGGATAAAATCATGTGAACAGTTCAGCGCAAGAAATATAGTTCAGGTACCTTTTCGGGCAATTAAAGTACTCTTTTAGTGCCATTATGATAACGCAGAGCACAAATCAGAGCATCATTTATTAACTACATTTTTAACCTAGTCGAGACCAGATGGTTATTATGCAACAATTTCTTTTCAAAATTCTTATAAAAAACGATCATCTTGCAACTTCGTTCAAGATTCGTACAAGAAATGGTTATCTTGCAAGATCCTGCAACACAAATTGATATATTAATTTATTTCGGTCGAGCTCTGTTCTATCATTGTTTGTTATACACGCATTTTATTTCATTTCAAAGGTTATGCACACAAGTTCGTTATATAAATAGTTATTTTTGATTTGTTCGTGACAAAATCAAACATGCATCTGATAAAACCTAGACAAAACAAATTATTCTATGCCCCATTAGACAAGATATGGGACCTGTCCTCTATCGACTGGGTGACAGGTCGAAGAAAAAGAGAAAAAAGCTGCAAAATTCAAAAAAACGTTTCTGTTTTAGAAAACTTTTAATTTCAAAGTGATCATTTTCATGAGATAATAACTGAAATCAGTCAATTTCAGTTAAAGTTCATTTATATCCCCATAGGAAGCAATTGAGACATGTCATTATCCAGAGTACGTCATACGACTACGAAAAGAAGAAAAAATATCTACAAAAATGAAAAGGTCAATTCAACATTGCGCAGAATGCCAGTGAAGCCATTAAAACCATGAAATTGTCACTAAGAGCATTAAAAAACGTTCAATTGCGCCATGTTTCATAACCTATGGGACCTACCATTAATGTTAGAAATTAAAAAAGGAAAACCTTTAAATTGTACAACTAAAAGTTTTATAAAATCTCTTATTAACAATAGCAACAAAGACAGGAACCAAATGGTTGAAAATAAAATCGCTATATAGATTAAATTATAACTAAGCGACTGAACAAATTTAAGAAATGGCGTAGCCCAAAAAATCAAATGATTTTGAAAACTATTGTTTTCAAAACTCATAACAGACATCAAGTTTCAAAAAGAGACGGATTAATATTTTTACAATTCAAGAAGCCAATTGGGATTGTTATTAAGATGACTAATTGACGAGATTACAAAATAGTAGCAAATACAGGAAGCAGCGAAATTTTCCGAAACACATTTTTATGGCAGCACAGTGTTCAAGGCATAATATTTACGAGATGTTATTGACAAGAAATGTAAATCATTACTTGCTTCTCATCTGGACTTCAACGGGTCTTCCTTGTAAAAAATCAACGAAGAAATGCCAACAAAGGAAACCCAAAAATTGAGCAGCAAAGAAATCTCGTAAACTTTTATGAAGTTAATTGGTCGAAGCTATCCGGCAAAACAAATAACTAACAGAGAAAAATGCTTGAATCAACAAAACAATTTGAGACTTTCTGAGACAACGGGTCTTCCTTGTAAAAAATCAACGAAGAAATGCCAATAAAGGAAACCCAAAAATTGAGCAGCAAAGAAATCTCGTAAACTTTTATGAAGTTAATTGGTCGAAGCTATCCGGCAAAACAAATAACTAACAGAGAAAAATGCTTGAATCAACAAAACAATTTGAGACTTTTTCTTATTAGTGATATCGAGTTACATGATGACAAAAAAGAGCAAAATGAAGCAGTTGAAAACATCTTCTTTTAAAAAAGTTAATTTTGAAAGCCATTAAAAAATTGAGACCCACTATTATCAATTATAAGTTGAAAAAAAAACAAAAAGAAAGACAAACAAGGGCAGAAAAATATATAGACTAAATCTATAGAGAACTGCCGCGGCCCAAAAGCATAAACTATCCAACAAAAACAATCAACTTAATCAGATACGCCTTTTTCTTTGCTGCGCATGATCGCAACTAAACTTTCCTTCAACTGAAACCAAAATGCGTTAATTTGACAGGGAAGCAAAATCAACAATTAAAATGTGCAATTAGGCTCACAAACAAAAAGGTGAAATATCAAAGTATCAGAAACAGAGAAAATAGTAATTGAATATAACACCATTACAGAAGAAATGGGTTACCCTCTGTTTTCTTTCACTGAGACTAAGCCAGAAATTGTGAAAAATAAGATTAAAAAAATGTTGAAATTCAAAAATTCAACAAGATTTTTATCAAAAGAATGCATCCAAAGTCATAAAAGGCATTAGATAACAACTAAAAATTGTCTAGGTTCACTTATACCTCTAAAAAGTCAGTTGGAGTTTTGATTGGAGAGACTAAGTCATTGGAATGCAAAAAATATTAGGAATAGAAGCAAAGCATAAGAAGTCCATAAAATTCTTCGAAAAATTTCCATAAAAACCATGAGTTTGACTCTGAAACCATAATATTTGATTGTTGGGCCAAATTTTTGGAGATAGTATTTGTCAATAATTGAGCGCTGATTTGAATTTCTTGTCAGTAAATTATATAGAAATATTAAATGCGGAAATAATTTGAAAAAGGCCACGCACCATTACAATCTAATTTTTTTTTACCGTAAAGATTCATGGTAAGTTCAAGATCAGCCCTGATAATCCTGCGCGTCTAAAAAAACACCTAACTGTTAAATTTGTTGCTATATAGACCAATTTTTCAACAAAATTTCTCAGTATATCAAAATTAATTAATGCATTTGTATATTTATGGAGTCTAAATTTGCAAAGAACTGGCAAAATTACAATTCCAGAAGACTCTTAGAACCAGTGGGAGTACAACTACTTCTATTTTTGAGATTACGATGAACATGACAGCAGTATACCTTTAAAAAGTTTTGGCAAAATTGACAAAAATTGGGACGAAAATTACGGAAAAATTCAACGAAAGCAATATAATTTAGCCGAATGTTCACAAAACCTAAAATCTCGATAACCCCCCAGCAATGACGAAAAAAAATCCTTCCAATTCGATATTTCACGCAGTACGGGAGTTCTGATACCACTCACAACTGTCTACGATGATTATATCGATAGGTCAAAATTGACTGAACAAAAAAACCCATTTGAGTATATAGTTCCTCCCCCACTAAAGTGGGTCGGAACAATAATATGCTTGCGTGCATTTAATTTTATTGGATTTTAGTGGATTAAGCATTAAGCAAAAGAATGCACAGTGTTAATCATTCCAAATGCCAATAATAAGGTGAGCTTTACACCAAGTTTAGTTTTTATCGACAACGATATTTGCTCAGTTGATTGAAACGAACTGTGATAGTTTTCACTAGTTCGAAACTCATATGATGCTAGCTATTCTAGTTATTCCCATTTTTTGTAATAAGTTGGACATTGGATTTTTAATAACGCAATTTTCAGTTTTGGTTACCTGTTGAAAAGTTGCGCAAAACCAAAAAACGTCAACTTTCTGTGTTTGAGTTTACTGTTTGCTTTTTAAACAGATTTGGTTCAAATTCGTTTTCAAATTAAAGTTGAAATAATTAACAATTACAATTTTTTGTTTGCCGCACAGTTAGCAAAACCTTGAGAAAATTTACGCACTTTTTGCCTTTGTGTTTTGACCAACTTTAGTGGGGAGGGAGGAACTATATACTCAAATGAGTTTTTTTGTTGAGTCCATTTTGGCCGATCAATATAATCCTCGTTGAGAGTTGTGAGTGGTATCATTAGGTAGCCCGCAGAGCGTAGAATATGGAAATAAAAAGATTTTTTAGTTACGCTTTTTACAGGGAGTTAACGCGATAAAATTTTCTGAATAGTAGATGATTTTCCGTTGTTTTTACACACATTTTCTGTATTTTTGAGCAAATTTTGGTCAATTTTGCTAAAAATATGTTCAAACTGTTAATGGTAGCAGGATTGAATTGATCTTAAGATCCTTAAAGGTATAGGAAGGTTGCTGAATTGTTGCATCCGAGTTTTTTGTCTAGAATTTATGCTAAATTTTTCAAAATTCAGATTTTTTGTCAAAAGTTATGATTTTGACCAAATATGATTTTTATCCCACTTGGACGCCCCACTAAGGTGGGGAAAATTGCCGACGCATTTAAATTGGCTCTTTCATCGAAAGAGGATCTCACTCAGCACGCTACTTGGCCCGCGACCAGAACAAGTTCAATTACCATTTAAAACCATCTACCAAGTTATAAACCTTGGAACCATGCGCATCGAAATACTGTGTCCGTGATATACCTCAGCATCAAGACGGAGGAGATTTGTCATCGGCCGTAATCTGCATCTCGTGATGTAGATACTAAGTACAGCAGAATTTGGCGCCTCATGACGGAGGCTTTTATTAGAACCAAAAAATTTTGATTCTTAGGTTTTGCTTAGGATAAACCAAGAAAAAAGAGACATCTAGCATTTCTTTGGAAAACTAAAAAAAAAATAGAAAAAAATGGGAGCTGGGCAGTCACCTATTTATGGCAAATATGCAAGACAAATTGTAGCGAATTTTTAGAAGAAACTGTTAACCCTGGAAAGGCGTTGAGATTGGCTATAAGCAAATGCGGAGATCGGAAACGAAAGCGGGCCATATATTTCCAATAGCTAATCTGCTCCGTAACGGAGCTATATCGGTCGAACGTCATTTTGCTGCGCAAATTCACGGCAAAAATTCCACCTTGATTTCTTTGAAACTCAAGTCAGCTTTCACTTTTGGAAAAAGTTTGCTTAGCTCGTGTACATACCGAAACATAGCTTGGTTATTCACATAGCCAATCGACTTGCAAAATCCGGCCTGCTGTACCAGAGGAAAAACGAGTGGCGGCATTGAGTACTAAGATGGTTAGCTGTACTCGAGAAGCAAAACAAAGAGATCGATCTTAGCACATACTAAGATTCATGAATTAATAATAATTCCGATTGCGGGAGTTTCAACAGTAAGACATGCATGTGAAAAAATTAACTGACGAAGTGTATTAACTGAATTAAACTTGACTCCTAAGATAAGACCTCCAAATAGATTAAGTACATTGCATTGTATTTTATTTCACTATATTAAGTATGAGATATAATGCATGACATTTCCCACTTTTAAACAGAATTGAAAATACACAAATTGATTTTTTAATAACTATATTGATAACATCAATAATTACTCATCGGTTAAATAGATCTAAAACATATGTACTGGTTATGAATAGCTAATGGTATTGATATCATTTGAAACCATCTACAAAAACACTCTCCATGGAGATTCGCACCGTTGGAACGCAAAAACTAGCCTCGAATTCAAAACTTAAAACTAATAGGGAAATACGATGTAGAAGACAAATGGAGCTGGGAAACTTGTGCGTTGGTAAACTCTGGAACCGAGCGGATCGAAAAACTTGGTGATATTCCTGGGCATCGAAGGGGAGGAAAATTGCTATTAGCCGTAACCTTTTCCTGATGGATACACTAAGAAAAGCAGAATTCTGGTGCCTTTTTGGAGGAGGCCTTAATTAGACCCAGAAAAAGGAATTTTGCGTCATCGAGCATTTTTTGGAAAACAAAAAAGTTATCGAAAAAGTGAGAGTTGGGTGGTTACTTTTTCATAGCAAATTTGTAGGACCAAAAACTCAACGGGAATTTGGATCTATTCTGTTTCGCCCCCACCCAAGTGTTTTTTATGACCCCCAGTTACAAATTATATGCTATTATATAAAACGTTACTATATAAGAAAATAGCATATGCGCTTGGGGGTCATAAAAACTTTATGCTTACTAAGCTGGGGGCGCCGAAAAAGAAGATTCGGGAATTTTTAAAAGAAACTGTCGAGCCTGGAAAGGCATTAGGGTGAGCTGCCAAAATCATGGAGATCGGAAATCAAAGTAATAAATTTCTTTTAGCTAAACTGCTCCACAAGTGAATGCCATATTAATTCAAAGTCATTTTTGCATTACAAATTTACGTCAAAATTTCCAACTTGAGTTCTTTGGGACTTGAGTTAGCTTTCACTTTAGATAGTGATTTTGCTGAGTTCGTGTAAATAACGGAATGTAGCTTTGTTATTCACTTAGCGAATCGACTTGCAAACTCGACGGCATGATATAACTGAGGGAAGACGAGGCGAAATTGAGTACCAAAATGGTTAACTGTGCTTGAGAAGCACAACAGAGAGAAAGATCTCAGCGTATACTCAAGATCCATGAACTAATAATTGCAAATGCGGGAACTTCAACAGTAGACATACATATGGAAAAATTAACAGATGAAAAGTACTGATTAGAATAATTTTGACTCCTACGACCTCCAAATAAATTAGGTACATTGTATTGAAATTTTTTACTGCACTATACTAATTATGAGATATCATGCATGACATTTCCTCTGTTTAACAGAATTGAAGATGCACAAATTGAAATTTTAAAAGCGATATTGATAGCGTATCAATAATTGTTCAGCAGTTGAATAGAGCTTAGACATATGTACCGGTAATGAATAGTTAGTGATTTTAATACGTTTATGATAAGTTTTCGCAGTTTGTATTTTGAAGCTCAATCTCCTGAAAGCTCTTCATCGTCAAAGTATTTATCAACATCATCCGGGCTGTGATCCTCTTGGTAAATCCTTGGATCGGTTGGCGTAACTACTACAATGATTGGGGAAGGAAACTTGTTCTGAATTAGCTCCAAATGTGTTTCTGTGTCCACAATAGATTGAAAAACAACTTGGTCGATGAGACTTAATGTCTCCTGCTCTTTTCTGCTCTCTAGGGTTTTTATAACTTAGCAGACAAGAATGTGTTGATTCGCCTAATGAATCGCAATTTTCGAAGCCATAGAGTTTTTGACTGCGTCGAATTGCTTTTCCGGCGCAAGAGAAAACTGGTGAACTCCCTCTTTGAGATGCAGAAGCATACGAGAGGATAAATTATGTAGTGTTTGTTGGTGGAGCTGGACCGCTGACTGAATGTCTTCTTTTCTGAGGTGGATTTTGATGTTCAAGTGTGGGTGGCATTTTTGGCATAGGTACTCGCATTGCGCGTGCAATATTTGATTAGGTCGATGAAATGCCACTCGTGTTATCCTTTTTTTGGGTCTTTCCAATTATAGCCCCCCCATGAAATTATAGCCCCCCCCCATTATGGTATAATTACCATGATTGGGGGGGGGCTATAGGTTATCTGACCACTAGGCTGGGGGGGGGGCTATAATGGGAAAGAGCCCTTTTTCTATGCTTCAGTTTCCAATCTCCTTCTTGAATGCGTTTTAGTTCTTTTGTATGAGTAGCGATTTTGGCTTCAGTTTTTTCCTCAAGTAATCGGGGGCACATCTGTTGATGTATTATGTATTCACTGAGATGTTTTCAGCGTTCTTCACGTGTCTCGAATGTTGCTATCTCGCTGTTGCGAATAATTACGCTAAGAATTCTGGTTCACCAGGGGCAAGAACTTCATACAAACTATCAACGTTTTTCTATGATTGCCTATGATTCCCTTCTATGATTGTCTTTTTCAGGCTATTTTTAAATCGACTACTTTCTCATTCAAGGGTATTGCGCAACAACCTTTATGATCCCCGGATGGATTGGGAATTGTCGTTAATTCATGAATCTTAGTTTTTGCTAAGATCATTCCCTTTGTCTTTTTCTTGAGTACAGTTTCCCAATTTAATACTTAGTCGTCCCACTCGTCTTCACTCACAGTTATAGCAACCCGGAATTTGCAAGTCGATTCGTCAAGCGAATATCCAAGCTGTATTCCGCTAAATACACGTGCTAAGCATAATGCAGTACACTGGATGTGTATGACAGTCTCAATGAATTCCATTTTATCATCTTTTCCAGATTAAGAATGAATTGATTGGTTGTTTTGGGCAGCCAATGCATTTTTTTCCTTTTTTCTGTAAACTGATTTTCTTGAGCATTCGATCATGTTAATTTTCAGTACATATCTAAGAAGGTTGCTGAGTTGGGACTAGTATTCAGTAGATTTACCAAGATGGAGGGCTGATGATACCCGAAAGTGTTTTATACCTTTCAAATTTTGGGTCTTTCCTATTATAGCCTCCCATTTTAGTGGTCAGATAACCTATTGCTCCCACCCCCCCAATTATGGTGAATATACTATAATAGGGGGGCTATATTTTCATGGGGGGGGGCTATAATGGGAAAGACCCCAAATTTCATTTGCGTCGCTTTTATTTGAGAGTGGTTCAATTCCTGTCTATTTAGATTGATATCCCGAGCATTCGATTTCATTTGACGCAAGACGGCGGTTTGCCAGATTTGTAAATTTACCTTTCTCGTCTTTTTGTGACATTTGTTAAACGATTTCCGCCCCGTCATTTTTTCCAGAAGCAATTTTGAAAAAATGAGCTGTCAGTTATTTCAACAATTACTAAACAGAAAATGCAATAGGGAGATGACTCATGGTGTAGATCCAGTTGGCATTCTGCATATCAATTAGAAAGCATTGTTCTATTGCGGCGCGTTTGAGCTTATTTGTGATATTGATCGAAATACTGTTTGTATACGTCGGGCGACCATTCGTATGGACTTAAATTTTTCCAGAACTTTTGCATCTAATATGCTATTATTTGATTTACAGTAATTACTATTGATGATATTAGAATTTGAATTGAACATTGAGTTTAAATGAACAAATTCTCTTTATTCCGGCAACTTTTTCAATTCAAAGCCCAGTTTGAAATTTACATTTTTTAGATCTTTGGGCCCCCGAGTACGATATGCGCCCACCAATTACAGAGCACGTGCCATTACACAGTAAATCACTATGTAAAAGTATGGCACGGGCGTCTGGGGGGTGCAAATAATATGCATCCACTCAACTAGGGTGGCACAAACGGAAAAGATCCCAGTTTTTTATTCTCTACTTGATAAGTTTCATGAAACTTTGTAATATGAGAGTTCGATTTATCAAAATCTAGTTGTCTGTTAGAAATTCAGGGATCTATTCTGTTTACTTTTGAAATTCAGGAGATATCACGAAACGGATCTATTCTGTTTCGCCCCCCCCCCCCCCCCCAGTGTTTTTTTCGCCCCCCAGTTACAAGTTATATGTTTTTTACATCGTGCTATATAACAATTGTTATATAGCACGATGTAACAAACATGGGGGGCACGTGTTATAGCTTTTTGGTACAATAGTGCATAATGCGAAAAACCCAGAAATTACTACTTTTTCACCTTTTCCAAATTTTGTCTAGCCAAAAGTGGCGATATTTTTAACAGTGTGAACTAGTTCCATTTAAAGCTGAATAACTAACCTTTTCCACATCAGGCATTGACATATCCGGCATGGACATTTCTGGCAGATCAGACATTTCTGGGATGTCGCGATATTTTGGTGCCGGCATTCGTCTCACTCCACTGAGTAGTTGATTTCTATGTGAATGAATGCTCCCACTGTAACTGCGATCATATCCGCTACAGTGGGGAAGCAGAAGCAAGATTAAAAGTGGGGAATACTCGACGGTCATTTTTGGAGGTTACTTTTCACTAGCGAAAGCAAAGGCAGACTTAATGGCTGCTTCTCTTCAAAATGTCACGCCAACTTTTTGTATTAAATTTGCAGGAATATTGTTTCCGCGCTAATATATTGACGGCTGCCTTTTGACCTATTGAGTCATAAGATATAGAATTGATAAAGCAGGCTAAGGCCGAGTGAAATCATTGGCAACAAGTGTCAAAAACAGTAGTCGGACCTATTCTGTTTCGACCCCCCCCCCCCCCCACCCACCCCAACCTAGTGGCAACATATTTTTTATGACCCCCATGCGCACAAGCATTCTTTTTACATAGTAACGCGCTATATAACAATACATAATTTGCAACGTGTGGTCATAAAAAGCACTGGGAATTAAGAAGCATTGTTAGAGAGGAATCGGGAAGCAAACCCGTTCGAAAAATTGATTTTAACAGCGCGAAATTAACAATAACACTACAAAAAATTTCAAGTTAGTAATCAGCCCAAATTTAAGCTTTGTAACGGGGGATGCCCCCGCCCAGTGAGGGACCCGATTTGAGGCTTGTGACGGGTGGGTACTGTCCCCTCCCTCCGCAAAGATCCGCGAGGTACATTTTTGGGTCAGTAAATTTTTTTTCTTGATTTTGCTGAAGGGGCAGAAACATTTGAGGTAAAATTTCCCCCATTTGTTCAGGGGACAAGAAAGTAAAATTTTCTGGCGGGCTGAAACTTTTTGCATGGGTGTTGCTGCTGTTGATCGACAACGACAATCATTTGGAGATAAATCCTTGAAGCCTTATTCGATACCGCTTCTCTTCACATGTTTCTAACTGCTTCCGGGGTTCTTTGTAAAACTGCTTATTATGGGGAAGCGACGCACAATTTTCAAGAGGCTGTTTTATATAACAAGCAGCATTAACTAATAGTCTCGAGTTAGAAAAACGTGACCAATTGTTAACATCATTGCGACACAAAATGTTCAAGCTCCATCCTCCAACAGATTCAGATTTCTTGACTTTGAGCACCAGTGATTGCTTTTAACGTCTTTGTGCCAAAATTTATTCTTTTGAAAGTAATGGTCGTCGAAAATAGTGGACATGGCTCCTTGCATGCTGAAAACATTTTGTTAATTTGATTTTGCATTGGAAACGAAATCATAAATTCAATTTTTATCTGAACCATTGCTTCAAAAACAAGCATTAGTTTCAAAAACAAACATCAATTCATTACACGTGTTTTGCAAAAACTAACAAATAATTATCAGCCATGTAAAAAATATAGGGGACATTGGCATTGATACTAAAATGGGTTATAGAAATGCAAAAGAGTCTACACAGTTTTGAAACTGACGTTTTAAATGGTTGAAGTTTGCAATTTTGTATTACGTTTTTGGAAAACCATAACAGACGGCTGTGCACAAAAAGAAATCAGTGCATATTCTTTTGAATCTAAGTGAATCAGCAAAGTAAATGATGTTCGGTTGGATGTATATGGAAAATTATTGTGATACAGAGGATGTTGAAATTAATGCATTAACGATTGCGCAACCATTGGATTTGAATATTGGAAAACTTTCCGAAACTTCACTGAGTAAATTATTTCCAATTCATCCATTGACCGGGTAATTGATAATTGATTTTTTGTCGTTTTATCGTAGTTAGTGTAATAATATGGAAGCCCTCGTCTTATAAACAAAATCTTCACGCTGTTATAACCAGTGGTCCGTCTAAAGTGATCACAACTGATTTTGGGTAAATTTTTGTTTTGGGGACGCATGAAATGGCTCCTGCGTTGAAGTAGAGTCAACAATCAGACTAAAATGGTCCTGGTACTAAACAAGAGGATTAACATGTCCACTTTTATCACGAAAGTCCACGGTTTAGAAGGTGTTCAAGGAAACGCGGGAAGCAAACCCGTTCGAAAAAATGATTTTAACAGCGCGAAATTAACAATATCACTACAAAAAATTTCAAGTTAGTAATCAGCCCAAATTCAAGCTTTGTAACGGGGATGCCCCCGCCCAGTGAGGGACCCGATTTGAGGTTTGTGACGGGTGGGTACTGTCCCCTCCCTCCGCAAAGATCCGCGAGGTACATTTTGGGGTCAGTAATTTTTTTTCTTGATTTTGCTGAAGGGGCAGAAACATTTGAGGTAAAATTTCCCCCATTTGTTCAGGGGACAAGAAAGTAAAATTTTCTCAAAGTGTTGGCGGGACTGAAACTTTTTGCATTGGTGTTGCTGCTGTTGATCGACAACGACAATCATTTGGAGATAAATCCTTGAAGCCTTATTCGATACCGCTTCTCTTCACATGTTTCGAACTGCTTCCGGTGTTCTTTGTAAAACTGCTTATTAGCGTAATAATATGGATTAGCGTAATAATATGGAAGCCCTCGTCTTATAAACAAAATCTTCACTCTGTTATAACCAGTGGTCCGTCTAAAGTGATCACAACTGATTTTGGGTAAATTTTTGTTTTGGGGACGCATGAAATGGCTCCTGCGTTAACAAGTAGAGTCAACAATCAGACTAAAATGGTCCTGGTACTAAACAAGAGGATTAACATGTCCACTTTTATCAAGAAAGTCCACGGTTTAGAAGGTGTTCAAGGAAACGCGTTGGTTTTTTTGTAGGCACAATTGGTTTTCGAACAATTGGCGATTCGCTTCTATATGTAACATTTCATTCAAGTTAAGTTTGTTTAAATGATAGTTAAAATGGTTTATTCGGTCTCTTACGTTTTTGGAAAGGCCACCATCATTTTTTGATCAAGATCTTTAGAAAAACAACTTTACAACTCTCCCTTCTCATTCGAGCTGCTCCAGAAATCTTTGCAACAAATATTCTGTGTATCTAAAAACGTCATGAAAACGAAATCTCATTGCGGTACAACCTTATCCGTTGTCCTCGATTAGGAAAGATATAATTTAAGAAAAAATAATTTTGTTCAATTTTGTCATACACAGAGCAAAGGGCTTCTGTACTGCAATACTTTCAACAAAAAAACATAACTTAAGGCCTCGGTAGAGTTGTTTATTACAAAACAAAATTTTCAAGCAGATCTACCACTGCTCTATTTTTTCAAAATAATCTCTCCAAATTCAGCTTCATTCAACTGTTACTTCTTCCATTTCAATAAAGCAATGACAAACTACAGAACACTAAATTGAGAAAACCATTCTCTAAAAAGAACATTTCATATTAGTTATAATCACTCTCACTATAATCAGTACCCAAAACTCTTTCATATGAAGCATAGAGCACCACCTACTTATATATTTGCCTTAAACATTTTCATCTTTTAATACTAGTTAGATTCCCATATTAAAAAGTGGGTCAAAGTTGAATCTTCTGAAGACAATTGTCGGACATATCCAGAGATAAAGTTTAAACCACAAGAGAATATATTGCTTGCAGGACTCCCAGATTGTTCTTCTTGCGAATTTGCTGCTGATGTTTTTATAGTTACTGCAATGTTGAGGCGCCTATCTGCGCCATTAGTTGCGGGTGTTTAGTCCGCATAATGGTATCCAAGACATACAAGCCACCTATTCTTAACTGATTATCTGAACCAAAATTTAGCTTCAATGATTTTTTTGTGTGCAAAATTGCCCTTGTCCTTTAAGATTTTGACAACGTATGCATATAAAAAGAACCAGAAGAAAATTGAGTGGAGTGCGTTTTAATTAAAATAAATTAAATGCGTTTTGAGGGATTCTTTCCGGTTCGCAAATTGATGAAATTCTCTTTTGTTACTTAACATTTTTTTTCAGAAGAAAGTTTTTGTATGCAAAAAATTAAAGAAATTACAACGTTCCTTTATTTAGATGAAAAGCTTATTTATCGACACGAGAAGAGAATGTTTTTTCTATAGATCTTGAGTCGTTTTGTTTGCTACCTCTTGTTACGAATTTGAGTTCAGTTTAAATTTTGGAGAAAAAATTTGAGGGAAGCCTTGTTTTGGGCTATTCAATTATACATTAGAATGAACTGTTGATATCTTAAAACCGCTTTTTATTTTTTACGGATAACTTTAGGTGACCAACCAAATTATGGCACGTTATTAGGTGCAGATTTGAGTGCGTCTTTTAGCGTTGTTTTTGTGACCTCGGGAGCTTCACGAACTAATCATTCAATTCTCAATTTCTTTGCAACGAGCCGATAAAAATTTCAGCCTATGGGTTGAGGCTAACGCCTAATGCAAGCCAATAAAATAACAAAACTAATACCTCAAGGAAGATAATGCCCGAAGAAATAGAGTGACACTGATTGCTGCAGTAACATGCCTCAAATTTCTCGAAATTCTGGAAAGTTAAAATGAGAATCACTTTTCCTGCAGAAAAAACTGGATTATACTCGTGTAAATCTTGGTCAGTTTTTTTACACATTCAGAGATCACGGTTTACCACAAGATGATGTATTGCTTGCAAGCTTTCCATAAAAATTCTTTGTGAATTTGCTGCTGAGGTTTTTATAGTTACTACAATGTCGAGCCGCATATCTGCGCCATTATTTGCTGCTGATATGTCCTCATAAGAGTATCCAAGACATACAAGTCACCTATTCTTAATTGACTATCTGAACAAAAATCTGGTTTCAATGAAAACTTTGTGTGCATATTTGCCGCTATTATTCAATATTTTGACACCTTTTGCAAATATAGTGCATTACAAAAATATGACTGAAGCGCGTTTCTATTGAAATTAAAGGATTCAGTTTTGTAGCATCCATTCCGATTCACAAATCGTTGAAAATGCTTTACGTTAATTTGCATATATTCTCAGGAAAAAATTTTGTTAAATAAAGAAAAACATGATGAAGTAATTTACGAAGTGCCTTTCTTTTGGCGAAATGTTTGTTAAATAACACGAGAAGAAATTGTTTTTCAAGTTTATCCTGATTCGTATGGGTTTTAACCGCTTGCAAGCAAGAAATTGAAGTTCTTTTTGTTTTTTCGTGAAAAATTTGTGTAATTTCATGATCTGAACCGTTTCTGATTTTTTGAGACCTTAAACACCGTTTGATTTTTTACAGAAAATTCCATGTGACCCAACAACTCTTTGCATTTTTTTAACGGTATAAAAAATGGGACTTAAAATGAAAACCTAAAATGAGAATCATTTTTTCTGCGAAAAAATGGATAACACTTGGACAATTCTCGGTCAATTTTGAGACATATCCAGAGATAAAGGTCTACCGCAAAATGATATATTACTTTTAAGCTTTCCAGGAAAATTCGCTGCGATTTAGCAAAATCACAAAGACTTTTTTCGGGAAATTTTTTTGCGATTTTCGCAAACATCGAAAGTTTTTTGCAATTTTGCTAATCTTTAGTTGTTACTACAATGTCGAGACACCTATCTGCGCAATTATTTGCTGCTCTTTTGTCCTCATAATGATATACAAGACATACAATTCACCTATTCTTAATTGATTATCTGAACCAAAATTTAGCTTCAATGATTTTTTTTGTGTGCAAAATTGCCATTGTCCTTTAAGATTTTGACAACGTATGCATATAAAAAGAACCAGAAGAAAATTGAGTGGAGTGCGTTTTAATTAAAATAAATTAAATGCGTTTTGAGGGATTCTTTCCGGTTCGCAAATTGATGAAATTCTCTTTTGTTACTTAACATTTTTTTTCAGAAGAAAGTTTTTGTATGCAAAAAATTAAAGAAATTACAACGTTCCTTTATTTAGATGAAAAGCTTATTTATCGACACGAGAAGAGAATGTTTTTTCTATAGATCATTGACCGGGTAATTGATAATTGATTTTTTGTCGTTTTATCGTAGTTAGTGTAATAATATGGAAGCCCTCGTCTTATAAACAAAATCTTCACGCTGTTATAACCAGTGGTCCGTCTAAAGTGATCACAACTGATTTTGGAAAAATTTTTGTTTTGGGGACGCATGAAATGGCTCCTGCGTTGAAGTAGAGTCAACAATCAGACTAAAATGGTCCTGGTACTAAACAAGAGGATTAACATGTCCACTTTTATCACGAAAGTCCACGGTTTAGAAGGTGTTCAAGGAAACGCGGGAAGCAAACCCGTTCGAAAAAATGATTTTAACAGCGCGAAATTAACAATATCACTACAAAAAATTTCAAGTTAGTAATCAGCCCAAATTCAAGCTTTGTAACGGGGATGCCCCCGCCCAGTGAGGGACCCGATTTGAGGTTTGTGACGGGTGGGTACTGTCCCCTCCCTCCGCAAAGATCCGCGAGGTACAGTTTGGGGTCAGTAATTTTTTTTCTTGATTTTGCTGAAGGGGCAGAAACATTTGAGGTAAAATTTCCCCCATTTGTTCAGGGGACAAGAAAGTAAAATTTTCTCAAAGTGTTGGCGGGACTGAAACTTTTTGCATTGGTGTTGCTGCTGTTGATCGACAACGACAATCATTTGGAGATAAATCCTTGAAGCCTTATTCGATACCGCTTCTCTTCACATGTTTCTAACTGCTTCCCGTGTTCTTTGTAAAACTGCTTATTAGCGTAATAATATGGATTAGCGTAATAATATGGAAGCCCTCGTCTTATAAACAAAATCTTCACGCTGTTATAACCAGTGGTCCGTCTAAAGTGATCACAACTGATTTTGGGTAAATTTTTGTTTTGGGGACGCATGAAATGGCTCCTGCGTTGAAGTAGAGTCAACAATCAGACTAAAATGGTCCTGGTACTAAACAAGAGGATTAACATGTCCACTTTTGTCAAGAAAGTCCACGGTTTAGAAGGTGTTCAAGGAAACGCGTTGGTTTTTTTGTAGGCACAATTGGTTTTCGAACAATTGGCGATTCGCTTCTATATGTAACATTTCATTCAAGTTAAGTTTGTTTAAATGATAGTTAAAATGGTTTATTCGGTCTCTTACGTTTTTGGAAAGGCCACCATCATTTTTTGATCAAGATCTTTAGAAAAACAACTTTATAACTCTCCCTTCTCATTCGAGCTGCTCCAGAAATCTTTGCAACAAATATTCTGTGTATCTAAAAACGTCATGAAAGCGAAATCTCATTGCGGTACAACCTTATCCGTTGTCCTCGATTAGGAAAGATATAATTTAAGAAAAAATAATTTTGTTCAATTTTGTCATACACAGAGCAAAGGGCTTCTGTACTGCAATACTTTCAACAAAAAAACATAACTTAAGGCCTCGGTAGAGTTGTTTATTACAAAACAAAATTTTCAAGCAGATCTACCACTGCTCTATTTTTTCAAAATAATCTCTCCAAATTCAGCTTCATTCAACTGTTACTTCTTCCATTTCAATAAAGCAATGACAAACTACAGAACACTAAATTGAGAAAACCATTCTCTAAAAAGAACATTTCATATTAGTTATAATCACTCTCACTATAATCAGTACCCAAAACTCTTTCATATGAAGCATAGAGCACCACCTACTTATATATTTGCCTTAAACATTTTCATCTTTTAATACTAGTTAGATTCCCATATTAAAAAGTGGGTCAAAGTTGAATCTTCTGAAGACAATTGTCGGACATATCCAGAGATAAAGTTTAAACCACAAGAGAATATATTGCTTGCAGGACTCCCAGATTGTTCTTCTTGCGAATTTGCTGCTGATGTTTTTATAGTTACTGCAATGTTGAGGCGCCTATCTGCGCCATTAGTTGCGGGTGTTTAGTCCTCATAATGGTATCCAAGACATACAAGCCACCTATTCTTAACTGATTATCTGAACCAAAATTTAGCTTCAATGATTTTTTTTGTGTGCAAAATTGCCATTGTCCTTTAAGATTTTGACAACGTATGCATATAAAAAGAACCAGAAGAAAATTGAGTGGAGTGCGTTTTAATTAAAATAAATTAAATGCGTTTTGAGGGATTCTTTCCGGTTCGCAAATTGATGAAATTCTCTTTTGTTACTTAACATTTTTTTTCAGAAGAAAGTTTTTGTATGCAAAAAATTAAAGAAATTACAACGTTCCTTTATTTAGATGAAAAGCTTATTTATCGACACGAGAAGAGAATGTTTTTTCTATAGATCTTGAGTCGTTTTGTTTGCTACCTCTTGTTACGAATTTGAGTTCAGTTTAAATTTTGGAGAAAAAATTTGAGGGAAGCCTTGTTTTGGGCTATTCAATTATACATTAGAATGAACTGTTGATATCTTAAAACCGCTTTTTATTTTTTACGGATAACTTTAGGTGACCAACCAAATTATGGCACGTTATTAGGTGCAGATTTGAGTGCGTCTTTTAGCGTTGTTTTTGTGACCTCGGGAGCTTCACGAACTAATCATTCAATTCTCAATTTCTTTGCAACGAGCCGATAAAAATTTCAGCCTATGGGTTGAGGCTAACGCCTAATGCAAGCCAATAAAATAACAAAACTAATACCTCAAGGAAGATAATGCCCGAAGAAATAGAGTGACACTGATTGCTGCAGTAACATGCCTCAAATTTCTCGAAATTCTGGAAAGTTAAAATGAGAATCACTTTTCCTGCAGAAAAAACTGGATTATACTCGTGTAAATCTTGGTCAGTTTTTTTACACATTCAGAGATCACGGTTTACCACAAGATGATGTATTGCTTGCAAGCTTTCCATAAAAATTCTTTGTGAATTTGCTGCTGAGGTTTTTATAGTTACTACAATGTCGAGCCGCATATCTGCGCCATTATTTGCTGCTGATATGTCCTCATAAGAGTATCCAAGACATACAAGTCACCTATTCTTAATTGACTATCTGAACAAAAATCTGGTTTCAATGAAAACTTTGTGTGCATATTTGCCGCTATTATTCAATATTTTGACACCTTTTGCAAATATAGTGCATTACAAAAATATGACTGAAGCGCGTTTCTATTGAAATTAAAGGATTCAGTTTTGTAGCATCCATTCCGATTCACAAATCGTTGAAAATGCTTTACGTTAATTTGCATATATTCTCAGGAAAAAATTTTGTTAAATAAAGAAAAACATGATGAAGTAATTTACGAAGTGCCTTTCTTTTGGCGAAATGTTTGTTAAATAACACGAGAAGAAATTGTTTTTCAAGTTTATCCTGATTCGTATGGGTTTTAACCGCTTGCAAGCAAGAAATTGAAGTTCTTTTTGTTTTTTCGTGAAAAATTTGTGTAATTTCATGATCTGAACCGTTTCTGATTTTTTGAGACCTTAAACACCGTTTGATTTTTTACAGAAAATTCCATGTGACCCAACAACTCTTTGCATTTTTTTAACGGTATAAAAAATGGGACTTAAAATGAAAACCTAAAATGAGAATCATTTTTTCTGCGAAAAAATGGATAACACTTGGACAATTCTCGGTCAATTTTGAGACATATCCAGAGATAAAGGTCTACCGCAAAATGATATATTACTTTTAAGCTTTCCAGGAAAATTCGCTGCGATTTAGCAAAATCACAAAGACTTTTTTCGGGAAATTTTTTTGCGATTTTCGCAAACATCGAAAGTTTTTTGCAATTTTGCTAATCTTTAGTTGTTACTACAATGTCGAGACACCTATCTGCGCAATTATTTGCTGCTCTTTTGTCCTCATAATGATATACAAGACATACAATTCACCTATTCTTAATTGATTATCTGAACCAAAATCTAGTTCCAATGAAAACTTTGTGTACACAATTGCCATTAATATTTAATATTTTGACACCTTGCAGTGTACTACGAAAAATTTAGTGAAGTCGGTTTTTATTGAAATTAAATGAATCCCTTTTGTGGCATCTGTTCCTATTCACAATTCGTTGAAATTGTTTTCTTTTTTGCTTAATAAACAAATATATGCTAAATAGTGCCTTTTTTCGGCGAAAAGCCTATAATTCCTATAATTCCTATAAAAGCCTATATAAATTTTTGCTTAATAAATAAATATATGATTAAAAAAACGAAGTGCCTTTTCTTCCGGCGAAAAGCCTATAATTCAGTAAGAGAAGAAATTGTTTCTCAATTAGTTCCAACCGCTTTCAAGCAAGTGAATTTCTTTTTTGTTTTTTGGAGATAGATTTGAGCGACTTCATGGTCTGGGCCGTTTCGTTTGATTGATTTGTTGAGACCTTAACACACCGTTTGCTTTTTTACGGATAACTCGAATTGAACCACCACCTCATTGCACGTCTTTTAAAGGTACACTCACGTGCTTAAATGGGCATTTTTTGTGACAACTTCAATTGGTTATGGAGGTGCTTGATTTAATAATTCAATTCTTATTTTCTTTGCAACTAGCCGAGAACAGGCTTCTTTGCAACAGGCTGTGGTTGGAGGCACTCGCCCTTTGCCAGCCACTAGAGAACCGAACTTTACTACTCCGCTAAATACAATGCCCGAGCAGATAGACTGACACCGATCGCAGCTGGTATTGCGCCTCAATTTAGTCCACTGAAGTCTGGAAACTTAATATGGGATTCACTTTTTCATGTAAAAACTGGACAATAGTCTTGTTTCAATTTTCAATTGAACTGCAAGATTAAAAGTTCATTTTTAAGTAGTTTTTTGGAATTAAGATTCCAAAAATTTATTCGATGGGTTGGTTAAATCGTTGATTTTCAATAATATTTGCATGCAAAAAATCAACTTTTGCCCTGCCAGCATGTCAAATGCCTAGTTTGCAATCAATGCTTTTTCTTCATCATCTTTATCAGAATGCTATCCAAGGAACCCATCCATTCCTTTCGTTGTCCGGAGACGTGATAAAACAAGACTTTTTTCTGAAACAAGACCAATATACCGGCAGTTTGGAGTGTTGAAAACTGAAATGTATAAAAATGGTTGCTTTTCAATGCATTTGATAACAATGTTCAGATTATTGTAGGTTCAAGTATGATTTTTTGCTAAGTGATAACAGTTTTGCAAAAAAAATTTTGTGATATTTAGTTGTTTGCCCAACGAGTCAACTTTCTAAATATTGAGTGGTGAAATAAACATATGAGTTGTGTTCAATTCTATTTTCTTAACCAATCACTCTGCTGACAGAGGGTGTGTTTAACACAGGTGTGAACACCTCATCAATAGAGTCGTTAAATACGAGAAAAAAATTTCAATGTTTTCCACAATATCTATGTTCATCCATTTTTTTCGAGAACATGGGTTATATTTGCGCAGCGTCTTGTATAATGGGCGAATTTCTATGTAGGTGTCGTACGCAAGTGAGAATGCGTACTTGTTCTTGAGTCGCGAGTTGCCTTTATGTTGTATGTCCTACTTGCGCGGCGAGTGCGCTTTACACAATTTCTAAATGAAACCGCTTAGCGAATCGCGTAATGATTATTCGTTTACTTTACTCGATTTGTAAAGACAGTTAATGAAGAATAAGTTAAATTGAGCAACTGTACGCGAAGTGCAAAACTAAGAGAATGAAAATTAAGGCAACTGGTATTCCAGAAGTCATAACAAACGTGAACAATAATTTCCCGCTATGGGAGATGGGAACAACAGACTAGCATGTGAAATAACATTGACTTATACACATGCCCCTCAGGAATAAGTACACTAAATAAATTAAGTACATCGTATAATAAATTTACTGCACTGAATTAACTTATGATGTATGACATTTCTCCCGCTTCAATGAAAACTAAAATTGCATAAAGTAAAATTTTAAGAACAATATGAATAATAATAATACTTATTCACCGGTTAAATAGTATCAACAATATATTTACTGGTTATCATAGCTAGTCATAATTAATAATGTATCAAGTTTTAGTTAATCAGAGTTTTCACATGTCTTCTTCATCAAAGATTAGCTCATTTGAAGTGCTGCGATCGGCTGGTCGTATACGGGGGTCCGTCGGTGACACATCTCCTATGATAGGCGAGGGAAAGTTGTTTGCGATAGGTTCAACCCGCGTAGCTGTATCAACAATTGTTTGTACAACCGAAGGTTGTATCGATTCGATGTCGCCTACGCGTCGCTTCCTACGAGGTGGAGCAAAGTTCGGAGGACACGAATTAGTGGAGTCACCAGATGAATCTTCTTTATCATATCCATAATATTTAGGACTTTTTCTAGTCCGTTTTGTTGTTCTTGTCAGAGTATGGGGTATTGTTGTTGTTGGAACTGAAGGAGATGATAAGAGTGCTTGTTGTTGAGTATTTGTAGGAGGGGGTGCAATTAATACTTCTCCAGTTATAATTTGCTGTTCGGGTGCAGCCTCTGGGTTTTCGGGTATTACTTGGGGAGCGAAATTGTCCGGTACTTTAGGCATGCGTACTCGCATTGCGCGAGCAATGTTGGATTTGTTTGAAGATACACCGCTACCAGTTTCTCGTTTGCGATGCTTCATTTTTCGGTCTCCTTTTTGTATGCGGGTACATTCTTTGATGTGGCTAAGTATCTTAGCCTCAGTTGTTTTCTCGTGTGTGCGGGGTCCTCGACGGTTTATGTATTCGGTTAATTTGGTTTTTCGTTCTTCCCGAGTACCAAATTTTGCAATATCACTATTGTGCACTGTTACTTGCATCTTTCCCGGCTCGCCAATGACAGAAGTGTATTGATCGGTCTTTTGTACTACCGATCCTGGGGCCAACACCTCATACAAACCGTCCAGATTTTTCTTGGATCTTTTATGAAGATATTTTTTTCGGGCAATGTTTAACTGTACGGCGTGTTCTTTCAGTGGAAGTGGACGATGCGCTTGCGTGGTGCGTAGGAAACGGGATTCATTATCAGTTGCTAGCCGTTCGCGAGTGGTGGCATCCTTTGTCGCTTTACACATATTGCGTTCAATTTCGTCGTCACTCCGGCTGTTTCCCCAGTGTTCCTCCGGCAGCAATTCATTAGGGGTTACAGTTTCTTCATCTAAATAATGATTCAGAACTTTTTCATAACTTAAATCAGATGATTTTGGTTGATTACTTATATTACTAAGTGGTGTATTGGCTTTACGCCCAAAGTGAGATTCGAATGGCGAAAGCTTAGTTGTTCTATGTTTACATATGCGAAGCTGGTATATAATTGATTTTAATGCTGCTTTAATGGTGAACGATTTTACTTCTTTATTTGCTTCTTTTATACATGCCAAGCGTTGTTTAATAGTACCAATAAGTCTTTCAACTAAACCTATTGCACGATGATCGTTTGCCGGAGCTGGTATTAGTGTGATATTATTTTTTGTACAAAAATTGTTTACTTGGTTACCTACAAGACAACAAGCTTGGTCTATTCTTAAGGAACGAGGAACTCCATGAATTTGTATATAATTATCTAAGAATTTTATGACATTCGAGGAATTTGCATTATCAACCAATTCTGCAGAAGGGTATTTTGAAAAACTATCAATGCATGTTAAAATGTATATTTTATGTTCTTTTTCGTTATTAATGGGCCCTGCAAAGTCTATTTGTATTTCTTGGTTTGGAACTGTACATGGTGTATGTGCTTTAAATTGTTTTGCGGGAATGACAGATTTTAAACTTTTACCGATAGCAGTGCAAGATTTGCACTCTATTGCTTTGACAAGCAAATCACGATTCATGTATGGCCACCAGCAGTGCTGAGCCATACATACCATCCCCCAGCTACCTGGGTGACTCGCAAGCAAATCGTCAATGAGGGCATCTTTGAGTGCATTCGGAATGGCCACCTTCTCGTCCATACAAACACACCCGCCAGTCACATGAAGGTCCCGCCAATAGCTATGGAGATACGGGTTGAGGGCCTTGAGTCTTTCTTCATCTCCTCGAATTATACAGTCCCGAACCTCTTTCAGAACTGCATCCTTGCTTGTGAGTGATGCAATTAGACCTTGGCTAAATACTTTTCCCACCACTCTCTCAAAAGACATTACTTGGGGACTATCTGTTAGTGGTGTGCTTAAATTTGAATGCGAGGAGGATCTGCGTGGCGTACTTGTGGTTGCATTGTCTGTGAACGATAATCGAGGCGAAGCTCTGGTTGTTCGGGAGGAGATTGATTTTCCCTTGAGAGATGAAGCTTGTTGACTCATTGTTGATGAGAGTTGAGTTTTTTCAATTAAGTTAATTGACAAAGAGGACGACAACTGAATTTCAGGTTGAGTTTGGGCAAAAAGCACTTGTTTGTTGTTTGTTAATTGAGCACGTGAGTTATTTAATGTATTTGAGTGTGGCTTACTAAAAAAGGTAGGAATTTGAGGCTGATTTTTGATTGACAAGTGAGAGTGACTTATTGGAGTAAATTTGGAAGTATTTTGGTAAGCGAGTGACGCTTTTCTTGTGTTTACAAGCATTTGAGACCCAATTTGTACAGGATTAGTTGTAAATGGTAGACTATGTGACGCAAATTTAGAGTGAATTGGGTATTTAGTAACTTGCTTTGCAAAAGAGTCATCTGAGGAATGCATTCTAGTCTTTTGAGTAAATAATAAAGTATTATGCCTGGCGGGTGTTAAATTGTTAAAGGACAAGCGTACTCACGATGCGAGATTGGAGGTGGTATTAATTAATTTAGAAGTGTTGAATTTTGAAGTAGGATATGTATGTGCGAATACGGAATCATTTTGAGTTGAATGTACTCGCTGATCATGTGCACTAGTACAATTAATACTATTAGTGGAATGGAGAAATGAGTTATGTTTTTGATCCGCGAATGATTTAGTATTATCAGTTAAATGAACGCGCAGGGCGTGTGTACTATACTGATGATTGAATTTAACGGAGGTTACATTAGAGCTGTATTTTCGCGCCGCGAGATTTGAACTATCATTTGTTAAGCGTACACGCTGGGCGGAATTTATGTCTAAATTGGAAGTTTGTTTTGAACAGAATTTTGATCTATTGTTTCGCGAGGCGAGATTTCAACTAACATTTGTTAAGCGTACACGCTGGGCGGAATTTATGTTTAAAGTAGAAGTTTGTTTTGAACAGAATTTTGAACTATTGTTTCGCTGGGCGAGTAAATCATGAATTTTTGTTTGAGGATTTGGTGTTACGTAATTTATGGTTAAAACTTGTTCTGTGATAGTGGTGGAATTTTTATTTTCACCATCAATATCAATATATATTTTATGAAGTGAGTTAGCTGAGAGGTTGTGTTTTCGTTGAAGTAATTGAGCATCAGAATGTATGCTTGATAACGTTGCAACTAAAAATTCCTCGTCATAATTGGAAACACTTTTTGCTGGTTGATATGGATTTCGAGATATGTAATCAACTAGTCCCATTTTCGCGCCAGGTAGATGCTCTATTGAAAATTGATAAGGCAAAAGTCGATCAACCCATCGTGATAACCTACTATTGTAACTTTTATTTGATCGATGTTCTTTTAAAATGGAAAGTAATGCGCGGTGATCAGTGATAACAGTGAATTCTTTACCATACAAATAATTTTTAAATTATTCTATGGACCATACTACCCCAAGAAGTTCTAATTCGTTAATACTATAACGTTCTTCACTGCTGATTAAAAATCTTGATGCAAAAGAGATCGGGTTCCAACCGTCAACTGTTAGTTGTTCTAGTGCTGCTCCCAATCCGGAGCGAGAAGCATCACATTTGATTCGTGTTTCAAGTTGGGGGTTATCGTGAATGTTTTCTGTATGAATTGCTATGCGAGTTTTAATGGCATTAAAATGTAGCGTATGAGCGTCAGTCCAAATGTATTTAGTGGACTTACGAAGTAGAGGTCTTAAAGGATGGCAGAGTTGAGCTAAATTGGGAATAAATTTACTAATATAGTGGACTGAGCCGAGAAATGAGCGTTATTTTTTAAGTGCATTAGGTGGTTGTAATGACATAATAGAGGATGTTTTTGATTCGAGTGGCGATATCCCAGATTGAGTTATATTATATCCTAACCAGGAAATTTGTTGTTTCGCAAAGTGGCATTCAGGAAGGTTAATTCGAAGGTTATCTGCGTCCAATTTTTTAAGACAATCTAATACAAATTGGAAGTGATCATCTTCTGAACCTTTGCTAACAATTAAGATGTCGTCTAAGAAACAAAATGTATTTTTAAGTCCAATCAAGGTGTAATCCATTGCCTTCTGAAACTCGGCAGGCATATCTGTAAGACGGTAAAATCCCGTCTTGAATCGATATGTGCCTGTCATGTCACCACTTACGATATTAAAATTACAATGATTAGCAGTTTCAGGGTGTAAGTTTAGTTGACTGTATGCTTATTTAAGATCTATAGTAGAGAAATATATTTGTTCCGCTGGTTCTGTTTTGTAGTTTGTTATTATTTGTGATATGGAATCCATAAGTGTTTCAATATTTGGCATCTGATATTTGTTCTTGTGTACTGCTTTGTTAAGAGTTTTAGAATCTAGTGCTAATTTTATGGTTTGATCTCGTTTGACTGTGATTACAATAGGTGAAATAAAATATTGGTCAGAACAGTTATTCAGTTTTCCTATATGTCCCTCTTCAAGAAGTTTTTTAATTTCATTATTTACTCGTTCTTGTAAAATAATGGGTACTCTTCTACCCTTTCGATGTTTTGGCTGAAAATTTCGATGGAATTTAGATTTTTCCATGTGTATTTTTGAGCAACCAATACGTGTAATAAGTTGAGGAAATTGTTGTGCAATACGTGTTTTAAATGGACATTGAGATGTGATAGTGTTGACCATACTACCTTCATTTTTTGGGATTTGAGTTACTGAGATTCCGAGAGCGTCAAATAGATCTCTACCCACTAGTGGTTTTAGCCCGTCACGGACTACTACAAATTCAGCTTCTTCAAGTCGCCATCCATTGCTCGCAATTGGTGCCTGTATCATACCCGTCACGTTTATGGGTTCGTTTGAAAATGTTTTGAGTTCCTGGGGAGGCGCTATCATCAGCCAACGAGCAAGGGGAGAATTTTCCACAATCTCCGAAGCAAGAGACTCGGGTAAAATACTGCATACACTGCCTGAATCAATGAGAAGTCCAACGTGGGTATTACCAGTTTGTAAGATGGTGTTCTTTGGTTCGATCTGTATTGCGTTACTTGCGATGCTAGCGACCATATTGTCATCTGAGCTATCGTAGTCCGATTCGCATTCCGTGTTGTACTTCATATTTTGTATAGCGTTTACCGTTTGGTCAGTTGTAGTTTCTTCAACGGAGTTAGCATTAGAGCGGGTAGATTTATTTGATGATGACTTCGGTTTCCTGCACACTCGCGAAAAATGGTTTTGGAGGCCACAATTATTGCAAGTCTTGCCTCTCGCAATACACTTGACTTTATGATTAGTTGACCAAATTAAGCCACAGTTCCTGCAGAGTTGGTTTGGTGATCGAGTAAAGCTAGATGTAGTCGACCGTTGATTCGGTGGTCGAAAAGATCGTTGAGGAATTATTGCCTTAACTTGCGGAGCGATTGCGAGTTTGAAATTTGTAGTTGGTTTCTTTGACCTAATTCCATATTTATGGCCAAACGTAATGCTTGGGCTGGTTCTAAAGTTTCTTGCAACAATTCCCGTTGAATTTCCGGATCTAACATATTTGCAATAAATAAGTCTCTGATGAGGGTATCTTCTTGACTCCCGAGCTCACAATTTTCAGAAAGTTCTTTAAATTTTCCGAAGAAATGTTCCATGGACTCTCCTCTTGTCTGTTTTGTGGTGAGAAGTACATACCTATCAAATGTGATATTGCGCTGACGAATAAATGCTGTTTCCACGATTGTCCAAAGTTCTGCTGTTGAGAGACTGTCCATCTTGAGGTGTGGGTTTTGGCTACAAACAATTCGACGTCCTTCAGTGCCCAAACTGAGGTATAGCATTGACACAGTTTTTCGATCGGCCTGTGCCCATGGTTTGTCTCCGCACATTATTCCTATCTCCAGTTGTCTCTGACACCGATTTTCCCAGTTCATTTTTGATTGAGCGTTCCTCGCCAATCTTTCCTTCTCCGATTGTGCCGATGATCCTGTTATCGTAACCTCATAGATCGGTTCAAGTGGTAGTTGCACTGTTTCGGGTTTTGGTTTCATCAAAGTGTCTATTGTAATATTTTCCTTCGCAAGAAGAGCTAACTTGGCCTGCATCTGCCACTTTTCCCATCTCAGCGGCGGGTCTACACTAGGTTTATCCCAAAATGGCTCAATGCCAAGTGGGGTCCGCTTCTGAGCTGCTGGCTGCGTCATGTTGTACGCAAGTGAGATTGCGTAGTTGTTCTTGAGCCGCGAGTTGCGTTTATGTTGTATGTTTTACTTGCGCGGCGAGTGCGCTTTACACAATTTCTAAATGCATCCGCTTAGCGAATCGCGTAATGATTATTCGTTTACTTTATTCGATTTGTAAAGACAGTTAATGAAGAATAAGTTAAATTGAGCAACTGTACGCGAAGTGCAAAACTAAGAGAATGAAATTTAAGGCAACTGGTATTCCAGAAGTCATAACAACAGACTAGCATGTGAAATAACATTGACTTATACACATGCCCCTCAGGAAAAAGTACACTAAATAAATTAAAAACATCGTATAATAAATTTACTGCACTGAATTAATTTATGATGTATGACAGTAGGCAAACATTTTTTAAAAAAAATCTGAGGATAAACCTTTTTTCCAGAAATGATTTTCCTTATTAACTCCGTTCCCCTTAATCCCGAAGGCACTAAAAACGTCATAAATACGAGATTTCATTGCGGTATAATTCATTCAAAGTCTCGGATTACAAAAGATATAACCAAGTAATTTTAATAATAAGTTACTTACACCCGTATTACAATAATTTCAATAAATATCATGAATTTAGACCTCCATAAATTTGTTTTATGACAAAATTTTCATGAAGATTTATCGTTATTCTCGTTTTAAAATAATTTCCAGCAAATACAGTGTGAATTGTTACTTCTTCCAACTCGATAAAGCAACGATAAAACACAGAATACTAAATTGAGATAACTATTCTATGAGATAAAAAATTTCATAACAGTTATAACCACCTATGAATTTTTCATATGAAGCATTAAGCGTTCATGATTTTTGTAAATTTTTCATAGCAAACCATTTTGTGCTCTATGACTCCTGCCTAATTTTTTTTTCTTCTGATTTTTTAGGCAGATCTCGATTATTTTTTGAATTTTTTAAATATTTGGCTGTTTGAGCATCGGAATTTCTTTCGGAAGGGAGACTAGTGATGAAATTCCGAGATTTGGTTGTCTTTTTGATGAAACAGAGGTACATATAAAGTAAATGACGTGAGTAAATAAGCAACGTTCTTTGTCGGTTAACAACAGTTTATCTTTTCTCTGCGAAGATTTGTTCCCTCTTTTTTTTGTTTTGTCTTTTCAAAAGGGAGATGTTCCTTATCTCATCCAACGTTATGAACGTTCAAATAGTAAGATTTGGCTTTTAGTGTTCTTCCATATTAGCCAACTCGTCTCTCGTTAGTTATATACTCAAAAGAAAAAGATCCTTTTCTGTAGCACATTTTTCCATAAATTTTTTGTGCAAAGTATAATTCTGGTAGCTAGCCTCAGTTTTCTTAAGTGGAGTCTTTCGGCGTTCTAATATAAGAACATCACGAAAGGGACAGTAAAGCAGAGGAAAATCATTGAATATTATTTTTCATGAAGTAAAAAAGTTCGACAAGTTTCTCAGACAAATGATATGATTGATTTGTTTGAGGTTTATTTATATAGAGTGTTCTAAACTGAAAACTAATTAGTGTAACTTCTATTATGAGCCATAAAAAAAGCTTTCTATAAGCATACTGAACTTATTGTAGTCTTCATTTAAACACATTGAAATTTCAATAAAAAATTCTCCCTCCTTTGACGAAAATCTTCAAGAACTCGCGCAATTAATTAGCAACTCAAAAATCCATTAAAATAAAAAAAATTTATTTGAAAACGTTTCATTTTAAGTTAAATCAAACTCCATAAGGGCAGCCGTTCAAACATCTGCCATTTTTAAAGGGAAGCATGTAACTGTAAATAGATTCTGCGCTATACAGTTTTTGAATTGGTCCACCAGCATTGCTCAATATGGCTTAGAGGTCTAAAAACTTTTTTGACATTTTAAAGTGTCTGTCGAGTGATGACGCGTATTATCGGGGCTTTTGCGTCGCCAACGTATTTGTATTCGAAAATATCTGTATACACATTAAACAGCTGCTGCCTTGACACAATGTCAAACCACTTGTCTGTAATTTAGGCATTTTTTCAAATACCTCTAACCTCTATGTTTTCCAAGGAATCCAGCTTTTTATATCCGATGGGAGGAGTTACATTTTAGTTCTGTAATCCCTTAGAGGCTACTACATTTGGTATTTTTTTGGCCCGGAAGAGTGATTTCTTAAGTTTTTGTGGTTTTGTTTTAGAGGGCGAATTATTCACTGACACGAACTCTCCAGTCACCATCTCGTTTGAGTTCATAATTAAGGAAAAAACTTAAATTTGACAAATTATTCTTGGTTACAAAATCAAATAAGCTAAGGAAACTAAATGAACGATAGACTCATTCAGGCCTCGTGGTTTTACTGCCATAATCCACAACTCTACCAATTATATTTCTTTAAAATTACCATAAATAAGCGCCTAAATGGAATATCGGAGGGTTTTAAGTCGTTAAGCAATAAATCTCCAAAGCATTGTTGATGAATGATTTTACCAATAAGGAAACACTGAATCAGTTTTTGATGGTCAATCGATGTCACCGACTTATAATTTTGGACAGCGAGCTGACTCCGCTGATGCTTCAGCAGATAATGATATGAAAAACAAAACATTCTCATTATTGTTTGGAAGTGTTTTTTTTATTGACACAATTAATTCTGGAGTTAATTGTTTGAATAAAACATTGCAATTTTTTATTAAATGAATCTGTCAAAGTTTCTTCAGGATAAATACATATCAGGTTCTTTTGGAAGCTAATGTCTCCCTCGGGAAATACATAGTTTTTTGCTTAAAGTTTGATATAACTAAACCAATTTGCGTTTGCAAAGAATTTGAAATGAGCAATTATTAAACCATGTGCCTTCATCGACCAACACTTCTTCTGATTGCTATTTTTAAATCATTTTCCAGAAGACTTCGGCTGTTGTCACGATTCTTGGTCTACAGAGCCTTAACCTACAGATAGCGTGACAGGCAATTAGATGCCGGTAACAGATAAGAACAATTTGATTCAATTATGTAAACGTGTCAACGTGAGGGAAGTCGAGAGGTTACTTTCCGTCGATGGTGTAACCCAAACAATTTCGTGCTCTGGTGCCTTTCTTTGCGGGCCTTTTAGGTTTCCAAAAACTTTTTTCTAAATTGTTCTTTGTTTCAGCCGGATGAGTTTTTGTAAATTCTTCTTGTTTTCATATTCCACAGCACCTCTGGTATAATTCGTTTCTAGTGATTTCAATTCAGATAGAGGATTAGTAGCAATTTTTTTGACTCTTGTGTTTTATCATAAGTAGGGTTTCCAATACTTTCTTATTCGACTGTGAGACTTTCATTGTCTTCGTTATGAAGGTCTCGGCCTGCGTGGATTGCGTTGTTGAGAATTGTCTGATAGATTTATATAAATAATGTTGTCCTTGATTGTATTTTGAGAGCTTTGGACTTAATTTCTTGATGGCAGTGTTGGCGTTGCTCTTGAATATTTGTTCCTATTTCAGATTAATGCTGAATCCAGCTTTTTATATCCAATAGGAATTGTATTTTAGTTCTGTAATCCTTTAGAAGCCAACAACATTTGGTATTTTTTTGGTCCGGAAGAGTGATTTCCTAATTTTTTGTGGTTTATTTTAGGGTGGGAAAGTTTCACTGACACGAACTCTCCGGTCGCCATCTCGTTTGAGTTCATAATTAAGTAAAAAACTGAAATTTGACAAATTGTTCTTGGGTTACAGAATCAAATCAGCCAAGGAAACTAATTGAACGATAGACTCATTCAAGCCTCGTGGTTTTGCTGCATAAACCGCAACTTTACCAATTATTTTTCATTAAAATACCATAAATAGGCGCCTAAATGGAATATCAGAGGGTTCTAAGTCGGTAAGCAGTAAATCTCCAAAACATTGTTGGTGAATGATTTTACCAATATGGAAACACTGAATCAGTTTTTGATGATCATACGAATGTACCAACATAGAATGTTGGACAATGAGGTGACTCCGCTGATGCGTCAGCAGATAATGATATGAAAAAAAAACATTTTCTTTATTATTAGGTAGTGGTGTTTTTATTGACTCAATTAATTCTGGAGTTAATTTTTTGAATAAAGCATTGCAATTTTTTATTAATTGAATATGTCAATGTGTCTTCAGGATAAATACATATCAGGTTCTTTTGGAAGCTAATGTCTCCCTCATGAAACACAAAGTTTTTTGCTTAAAGTTTGATATAACTAAACCAATTTGCGGTTGCAAAGAATTTGAAATGAGCAATTATTAAACCATGTGCCCTCATCGACGAACACTTCTTCTGATTGCTATTTTTAAATCTTTTTTCAGAAGACTTCGGCTGTTGTCAATATTCTTTGTCTCCAGAGCCTTAACCTAAAGATAGCGTGACAGGCAATTAGATGCCGGTAACAGATAAGAACAATTTGATTCAATTATGTAAACGTGTCAAGGTGAGGGAAGTCGAGAGGTTACTTTCCGTAGAGAGTGTAACCCAAACAATTTCGTGCTCTGGTTCCTTTCTTTGTGGGCCTTTTAAGTTTCCAAAAACTTTTTTCTAAATTGTTCTTTGTTTCAGCTGGATGAGTTTTTGTAAATTTTTCTTGCTTTCATATTCCGCAGCACCTCCGGTATGTTTTGCCTCTAGTGATTTTGTTTCAGATGTAGGATTAGTAGCAATTTTTCTGACACTTGAGTTTTATCATAATTAGGGGCTAAAACTTTCTTATTTGACTGAGAGACCTTCATTGTCTTCGTTATGAAGATCTCTACCTGCGTGGATTGCGTTGTTGAGAATTGTCTGATAGATTTATTTATACATATTGTTATCTTCGTTCGTATTCTGATGGCTCTGTCCTTCCTTTCCTGATGGCGGTTTTGGCATTGCTCTTGATTATGTGTTTCTATTTCAGATTAATGCATCCACAATTATTAAGAAAATCAAAATTAATAAAGTTTCCGGTCAGTTTTTGCAAATCATTCAAATGAAAACGCAGATATGCTGGTAAGTCTAGCGTTCAATAATAGTTTTTCATTTTTGTCAAGTAGTACACTTTTCGAACATTTCAGAAGATCAATGATTTCCTTAGTTCTTTTGCATTTGGAAGCAGAAAGAGGACTTTTATTTTTTATTTCTCTCTCAGCTTTTTTTTTAGTTTTTGGGGATGCTCTTCACTATCAGCATCTGCCAGGACTCCTTTTTAGTTCATGAGCTGCATTCTCTTGAGCGCTGACAATTGAAAGTCTTTATTTTTTCCTCCTCCAAGTTTTCTAGAACATTTTTTGTTAATGGTTGATCTTTTATATAGCAACTTTTGGAATTAGAAAAAATTTTGTGTGCTACTGTCATTTTGTTGTTCAACTTAAATCACAAACAAATCAAATACAAAGCCCGTTAACTCAAAACTTGTGTTTGTCAGTAGTGAAGCTCGTAAAGGGAGGATCTTTTTCAAAAACCAATTTTGAAATTGTTCTCATTTCTGACGGCACTAAAAGAGCTCGCAAATTACTTGTTTACCCAATATAAGTAAAACTTATTGTATTTCATCGTCTGTCAATTTTGTCATTCATTTTTCCAAACATTTTTCCCTCTTTTTTGTTAGGCGGAGTAATTTTTGTTTCGTCAGATGGAAAATAATAAATTGAAAGACTTGGCTCAACTATGTTTCAACAACTCTGCCAACATTCCGACGTTTCAATGTCATTGAGCAAACGTGCACTTCTTTTTTGGTCTTCCAATTCAACACCGATTTAATTAGAATTGAAATTTTTTCCCCATAAAGAAAATCATCATGAACTCATGCAACTGATTTCTTATGTAACGTTTCAATTAACTTATAATACTTTTTTTTTATAAAGAAGGTATGAAAACTTTTTACTTGATATTTAAGTACAATAAAAATCCAAGATGATGGTCATTGAAAAGATTTTCCATTATTATATAAAAGCGTCTAAGCGTATAAAAGCGTCTAAGCGTAAAAGCGTCTTTTCCATTATTATATAAAAGCGTATAAGCGTATAAAAGCGTCTAAGCGTCTTGCCCATAGAGCTTCTGGATAAAGTCATGAGTATTGTTCAAACTAGGATGCAGTCGTAAGAGTTTTGATACTTTCATGTAAATGCCTTGCCTAGCATTTTATAGCCAACGCAAGTTCTTTTTACGTCCTGGCATCCTTTGAAGAAATAAACCATTTCGCATTTTGATATTTATGAGTAAAAAACCTGAATCTTTCATCTTGCTACTATTAGTAACCTTTTCAAAAAAATTAACCTTTTTGGATTCTAAAAATAAGATTCCGACTTGCTTATTGAATTGACGCTCTCTCCAATTGGCACAAAAAAATACTCACTTTAGTTGTGAAATGTTGTTTTGTTGGTAAAAAGTTTTTTCTTTTCTTCACAATAATTTTTGAAGAGAAATTCAGTTATCCGATTATTATAATATAAAAATTAAATATTTAATTGACAATTAACTTGGTTAACATAAGGGTGGTTATCAACACAACAGATCAACAGTTTATGAATCTCATTTCATCAACTTTTGTTAATTTTCCACATGTAAAATATTTGTTTTTATTCTCCCCACTTTGGTCAGGTAAGAATAAAAATAGTAGAATTGCACATTTATAAGGCTGCCGTTTGCTGCAATCGTTTTGGCGGCTCATTTTAAAAGGACCAATCTGGACTCTTCTTATTCTGAATTGGTTAATGAATCTGGCCAAAAAGAGCGAGTCAAAATCATTGAGGCAGACCTCCTAATCATATATGTCGACAATGATTGCAACAGTAATGGATTAACCATCTTCCCCCCCTACGATCGGTCGAGCACCCAAAAAGCAAAATAGCCAACTAGGGAGCCCGTGCCAACAACATTGCCGCTGATCCCCGAATAGCGGTGATTGACAAGGATTGCATCAGTTTACAGAAAGCTACGGACAACCCCTGCGCTTGGTTAAAAAAATTTATAAGTAGCTATGATGAGAACTCTGGCTACGATTCTTAAATTCGGCAGCCAATCGCAAAACTGCTGTCACTAGTATAAAAAATAAAATGTTTATGTGCACTTGCACTGTGTCATTCAGTCACACAGAAAAGGAGACTAATCCTTTCAACAACTCCGCAATCAGTCACAGAAGCCAAAGATAAATATGCGCACTAATCCCTACCTATTATTTACAATATTCGACTTTGATTAGTTTTGTATAGTCGCACAGCGGAATTTTGCTACCACACATGAGCATGTTTCAAGCATCACGCAATGAATGATACCAGAAATCTGATTATCATCTGTTGTACCGAGTCTATAAGGAGAACACCATTGTCTTTTTCTTGTTTAGATTACAACACAGAGTGCAATTCACTCGCTTATCGCTTACGTTTTTTTAAAACAATTTCAACGTGACGATTTCTATGTAAAGTTTTACGTTAATAATCTTTTATACATTTTCTGTAATATGTGTATATTTTTGGTGCACAACTTCTTTTGCAGAGTCTTTTGCAAAGTTTGAAATTTATGCAAAAATTCTCTTTGAAAACGTCTGAAAAATATACCTCATTTTTATAAACACTAGCCAGTGCTGAAGAACCAAAAATGGTTGCTTTTCTAATTCAGGCTGCAAGCAATGAGTTATAATAACATATGTGTAATAAACAAAGAAACGTTCAATACATAAGCAAAACAAAAATCCAATAAGATGGTCATTGAGGAATCTGTGATTGTTATGTATGAAATCTCATAAACGTAATCGAGTTCTGCGCTAAAGAGTTATTGTATGAAGCCATCGGTACCGTCGAGTGTGTCATGCAGACGTATAACTTTTGATAATTTTAAGTTTTTGCCCAGCGACGAGTTGTCAACCCTAGTCATTGACCATTGCAGTTCTTATAAGATCTTACAAGATTCTTACCAATAATACATAACTTGTAATTGCTTATAAGATGGAGCATATCTTGTAAGATCTTGTAAGACATTGCATATCTTGTCAGATCTTACAAGACAGAGTGAATCTTGTAAGAGGTAAGTATCGTCTTATAAGATCCCACAAGATTTGCTCTACGGAAGAAAACTGCAAAACTTATAAGATGTAAGATTATTTACGTACGATCTTGTAATATTTGGTTTGTATATGAACATTGTATATCTTATAAGATGTAAGATTTATTACGTGCGATCTTACAGATTATCTCTGACAAAGAATAAAACATATCTTACACTCACATCGCGATCATATCTAGTTTTTGTCTAAGCAAGGGTCTGATAATGTCAATTTTTTGGCAACACAACGGTAGAGTTCCTATGCAAGTTATGGTTCATTCCTTTTGCCATTCAGCAGGCATTTCTCAACTGCTGAAAGCTCTTCAATTAGTGGATGAGCCTGTTTCTTCAGAGCCTGTTTCACATGAGTTAGCGTAGCCTTCCAAGTTGAACATTACAACCTTTCTTACACTGATTGCTACCAATGTATATGTGCCTTAAGTTACAAAATGAGTGTGACAAAATCATAGTTCAGGCTTTAGTTCTCAGTTTTTACGTCGTGCGGGTCCCTTGAGCAAATTAGTTTTTCAAAATATTTGCCAAAGACAATCTTTCAAAATCTTTTAAGTCGCGTTAGCGACTCAAGTATCTTCATAGCTTCTTAGCAATGTACAGAAAAACTTGGAGATGCTAACAAAATCTGTTATACCTTACGAAATCAAATTTTTCTGTTAGATTCTATTCATCAGCTCTTCCAAAAGCCTTAATCTTAATGTTGTGTGTCTTATAAGATTCTTATAAGATCTTGCAAGATAAGTTTAATCTTATATGAATAGTGTGTGCTTTATAGGATTCTATTATTATCATACAAGATCTGCTTTAATCTTAGCAGAATAATCTGTGTCTTATAAAATTCGTGTAAGGACTTACAAGATATGTTTCAATCTTGTAAGAAAAATCTGTGTCTTATAAGATTCTTGTAAGGACTTACAAGATATGTTTTAATCTTGCAAGTATAATGTGTGTCCTATAAGATCTTACCAGTTGTTACTATGCTTAGGAACTCTTATAAGATTAAAACATATCTTATAAGAATCTTATAAGATCTTACGAATTTTGTACAACTCTTATAAGATCTTATAAGTTCTGAGTAAATCTTGTAAGTCTCTGATACAATCTTACAAGATTAATGCATTAACTTGTAAGGCCAGATAAGAATCTTATAAGATCTTATAAGATTTGCAATGGTCAATGACTAGGGAATCCTAATCCAAGTCCACGTCGGCGCAATTGGAGACCGATATCATGATAAAATTTTCTTGTAATATATGTTTTTACTGACGGCCAAGGAAAAAGTTTTTTTTAATTTTAAAAAATAAGAAAATTGATGACTACGTTCTTGAAAGTTTTCAAACATTTCGTGCAAACAACTGATTGATCAAAACGCTCAACAAATTTTTAAACTTAACCACCTAATGGGATTTGGTTTTTTGATCAATTAATTGGTTGGAAGTCACTATTATTAGGAACCGTCCACCAACAAAATTGAGATTTCGTCATTCTTTGATGATTCATGTTGATTTGTTTGTCAAATTTTTCATGCATGTCAAATGTTAAAGCATAATTTGAAACAATTTTGTGACTTCAATTGGCAGCCAAAATTTGAAGACAAAATTATCACAACAGCACAATTTGTGATATTGAAATATTCGTGAAAAAAATATTCTCTAATTTGAGAATTTAGAAAAACATTGCAAAAAATTTCTGCTTTATTGAAAGTACCCCACTGATATCAAAGCATCGTTGTCGTAACTTTGAGCAAGATTCTGGTCGCAATTAATTTGAAAAAAGACGCCAGTCCTGATTTAAGAACGTTAGCATTCAAAAACTATAAAAATTGAAGGCTGTCTCTGATAATCAAGTGCTACACAACAAATAAGGGTATCTATCAATTACATGAAGCTATCAATCATTTCTAATTATGTTCAATCATTCGTTATTAAAGAGGTGTACTCTACATGAGTCATCATATATTTCTGTATATGTAATGAAACTTGAATTTGGAGACGATAGAAGAAAATTTTAGGAACATTTTTTTTACTTCTAAGATTTTAAAGAGATTCCTGTATATGAAAAATTGGGGAGTCAAGAAGATGAATTTGAAACTTATAAAGGGTTTCCTGCAGTTTCCTTCAAAAAATTCAAAAATGAGAAATCCAAAGAGCGGAAAAACTCAAAAGACGTTTTTCTAACGTTTATTGGAAATTTTCACTAGATAACAAAAAAGTGCATTAACAGGCCCCTTCTCTATGTTTGAAAACAAGCCGAAAATTTATCTCATCTCCTCGCAAAGAAGTAACAGAAAACTGGCAAAATTTTTTCTCTGTTATATAAAAATCAAAAAACGTTTTTCTAACGTCTTATTAAAAAAATGTCAGTAGAGTTTCAAAAAGACCTATTGAGGAAGCTTCCTCAGTTCATTACAACACAAGCTGAGATATTAATTTGACATTCTGCAAAACCGTGAAGAACGGACAGAAAATTCCTCGAACGTTTCTTCAAGAAAGAACCTACAAAGGGATTTCTGTTTTCCTTGATCGTAATTGCAAACCAATAGCCGCGAGCAGACAATTACGCTTATTTTTTTTTCGTTTTGTGCATACTACTAGCTGCGCGCCTAGTTAATGAGGCAGTATACTCTGAAAACTCCTTCTCAAGAAAATTAAAAAAAAGAGAAAAGATATGAACTCTCTGTCCTTTTTCTCAAAAACCAAGAAATCAAAAGCTGCGAATTAATCGCCACTCTAAAACGCTAACAAATACAATGCCCTTAAGTTGGAAAACTCAAACGTCTCTTCTTTTTTTGTCTGCGGTCTCAGAAGTTGCCGAAAGAAGTCCCTTTTCCCCTTTGGTCTCAGTAGTCGCCAATTGACAAGTACAGTGTTTCCTTCGGGTCGCAGACGTCACCGAAGTAAAAATGAGACATTCCTAGTTGGCAGATAACATCCAAAAAGATGCAGAAGCAGTTCAATGGTAGCAGTTGTCCTTAGCTTCATAAGATTTGCGAAAAAGAATTTTTCGGAAAAGAGCTTCAAAGTCTACCCAGCATTTAAGCAACCAGTATCCTCCGCTTGTCTGTAGCTCACTTTGTCTGGTTGCACCGCATTTTGATTTCAAAAAAATTTATATTGTTTTGCAGAAGTTTCTATTTCGACATAGTTTGTTTGGTTTTTAGGTTTATTTGTTCTTAATACTCAACAAGAAAAAAAACACTTTGGTAATTCTTTTCTGGTATCTTTATTGTGATTACAAGAGAACTGAAACCTGCAGAAAAGTTGTTGCGAAGTCAGATTTGTAAAAAAATTATTGAATGCAATTATTTTTTCCTGTTGAACAAATCAACGGTACGCACGCGAACACTTAGTTTTTTCTTTTCTTAAATAAATTTTAAGCTAGATTTAGCGCAACAAAAAACTCTTTTACGACTCTTGTTTTTGAGAGTAGTTGCGGCGCTCCTTTAATATGAAAGAGCTAGGCTGGTTTGTCTACTTAAACATACGAGGTTTTTTTGATTTTCCAAAAAGTCTTAATTTACCAAGCGTCACGCCGTTAAATCCGAGCCGTTTGTTACCTTACTTTACTTAAGACAGAACAATTACGAGTCGACTGCAACCTTTTCACCAAGTTGACAAAAGAAAACAACAAGAAGTTACAATACGTGCTGAACAAACTAAAAATGGCTGAACTCAACTTAAAAAATCAGCTTGCTCTGTTACAGACATCCGTTGAGCGGAGAAAAAGCTTCCGCGCTCTCTTTTTATTGATCAACAAGATCATGGAGAGCGTTGAAGAGCTGGAGACAAACCTTGATGGCATCATGATGGAAAAATTAAGCTCTAGAAGCATAAACTCAGTCATGAAACGTCTTTTGAATTTGATCTCTCTTCTGGAGAAGTTGGAAATAGAAGTCAACAGTCTCGAAGATGATGGTCAATTGAGCCAATCATCAACTCGAGTACGCAAAGACATCAACTGCATCTCACAGTCATCACGCAGACAACTCGAGTCGCAGCAATTGACTTCGCTTTCCTAAAGTCAGAAGAAAACAACATGACAGTAAAGAACCCTACCATAGCGATATCTTCCCTCCAGTGCCCCCAAGACGGGCGAAACCATCGTTTTTACCTCCGCAAGAAGAAAACGAACCCAAACTTCTCTCATAAATTTTTCAAAGGAACCAACAATTTGCTCAGAATAATAGGGAAATCAATAAAGAATCAATGAGAGTTTTTCCGACGGTTAAACACATGAATCAGTCAATGTCGTTGTTTGCAGCCCTAACACCAGCATCAACCCAATTATCCAGAGCAAACATTCAAGTATGATTTGTCTTCAGTAATCCTCAACCCCAAAAGGCAATGTTGTTCTCAGGAAACAAAAGAATAGTTTCAACAAAACTGCTTCAATACAACAACACTCCATTCCTTTGAAACAAACCGCGTCTTTATTTCCTGTTAAATTTAATGATAATCAGCTCGAATTGATTCACTCTTCAATAGGAGAATTGTCCCAATTCTCTGATTCAAAGTTGATCACAACATCCAAAACAATTTTGAGTCAAAAAACAAGTACCGCAGTTAGACCGAAAAGTGTACCTTTTAGTCTCTTAAGTAGCAAAACAGAAAGTCAAAGTATGCAATGTCTTGCATTTGATTTTCAAAACACACTTCAGCATAACAGCTCAGCTGACAAAAAAACTAAACTTCGGATGCATTCAGAGAAAATGAGCAAATGCTTCAAACTCAATGTAATTCTGAAAAAGGAAGAACTACAACGACAAAAATCACCGCTCCCAAACCACAAGTTTTTGAATGAAAACTGCAGTCACCTTTCTGTGCTGTTTAACAATAACCAGTTTTCAATTGCTCAAAAAGTTTCAAACAACACTTTGTCATATTTCAACCAATCAAAACTAGTCTAGCGGTAGATTGGTCACAGAAATATCCTTGCCTAGGGTAGAGCAACCAAACAATTCTCAAAATTATCGAAACAAACAATTTCCAACTCCATTTCAGTTCAACAGTATAATTCAAACACAAGGACCAAATGACTTCAATTGTTTTCCACCAATTACAACATTCAACACTCTCGTTAGTTGTACACCATCACAACCACTTCACTTACCACCTACTTCGGAAAATTCATTTACAATTTACCAAACAGCCATCTTTCCTGCGATTGCCCAACAGGTTATCCAACCAAACGTTTCGGAAAAATTGAATCCTTTTCCAAAAATGGTCTTGTCACGGAAGCCACCGGTTTAAGCCACGAACTGAAATACAAACAGATCGAACCCCGTTTGAACACAATTTCAATTTACAAACCACAAATAAGCGATCCATTAAATTTCCACTCATAACAATTTCAATTTTCAATGGAAACCCACTGAAATGCCATGAGTGGATCAATAATGATTTCATTTTTTTGCTTCAAGTTTATTCGTGTGGCCCTGCTTACTAGTCAATTGCTAGAAAGAGCATATGAATCACTTTGGGGAGCCTAGCATTGTTGTGAATGCTTTCATCAATCAATTGGAATCCTGGCGTGCAAACAATGATTACAACAAACAGAATATTGGATCTTTTGCATCTTTTCTCAAACAATAAGTGCAAGCTTAAACTCATGAAAACAGGTTGACGCTGGGTCTCTTCAACAAATCTCGATGTCCGCTTCGATGGTTTAGTTTTAACAAAAAATAGGTCTGGTTACTGTTGAAGTTTGTTTTCAACGACTGTAATTGTGATAAAGCAAGAAAGTAGTTGTTAGGTAGTTCAGTGTCATATCTCCAAGATAGTCCAATCTCGCAAGAAACACCATTGTGGCGTGTCGTCCTTTTGAGTTTGAAGAGCTTTTCTGCTCGTCTGCAATCAATCTTATTTTCCGTTAAGTTTTTTCCCTCCCTTTTCCAAAACATTTGATGTGTGTTGTTCGCTATTACCTGGTTTTCTGGGTTTTCTATTCTGCTGTGAAGCCTGGTTTTTTAATTCAGTTCCGTTCCATTACTATTTGGCTTGTATTTCTGAAGTGGTATTCTTGCTATGAAAGCATCCGCTCCAATTAAAACACCTCTTCTGTTTTCTCGTATTTGGGGAAAATTGATGTTATTAAGATGATCGTAGTCGGCGCAGATAGAGTTCAGCACTCACGCGGCCTACACCAGTAGGTTGAAAAGAGTTTGGGTGCTGTTGAGTGAACCAAACTCAAAAATACTTTTGTTGATGTTATGATATGTTTTCTTAAAGTAGAGAAGTTGGTTTGTCTCCAATGTGATCTGTTTTTCCAATTCCTAGTGCTTTTGCCGTTGAGTTGTATACTTGTGTTCTGTCGCTCCCGCTGTCCAAAAGAGCTTATGTTTCCATGGATACGCCTTCTGTGATAAGGATAACCAAAATTGCTTGAAGATGAGCTCGCGGTTGTAAGTGTAACTAGATAAAAATGAAGTTTAACTTTGGCAACGTTGTTGTTGAAGTCGATTCAGCAATTAAACAAACGCTTAGCCATTTCAGTTCTAAATTCGTGCAAAAATGGTATACGGAACCGCAAAGAGAGAATTGGGCTTAAAATTTTTTCTAACGGACCTGTAAAGATACTTGGACTTCTCAACTGCCTTATGGAGTCAAATGTCTTGAAAAAAACGTGGGAAATATTGGAAAAACCGGATGGACACAAGCGGCTACTAGGAAGAGCCAAGTTTTCAAAAATCGGACTGAGCTTAGTTCAGAATCACAGGTTTTCAATTTTCGCTAGAAGACAGAAACTAGCATGAAATATGTCAACCTGATAAAACGCTGAATAATGTTCAAACATCACGTTGTCAAAATTTAGATTAAAAAAAGGAAATTTACCAAGACACACTAAAAAAGTAGACGTATTCCTTTTCATCTAATAAAATTGCATAAAAACAGAATTATTGGAATTAATTTTTGAAAGCCGAATCAAAAATTAGGCAACTATTCAGATCAATGTTTTCTCTTTGATCTTAATAACCGCAACAGAGACCAGTTTATTAAATTTACAATAGATTCTAACCTTCTGAAAAACCGATCCACAAAAATATGTATCAAATGTCGACATCAAAGTATTAAAAGACCATATAGGCAAATCGATCGTCATATTTTCCTCAGGTGCTCAAAGTAAAATTGATTTGAAGAACGCTTACAGTCAATTTTAATTAGATTCAAAAATATTTTACCTTGTACTTAACCTGGTAGGTTTTGATTGCATCGGAAGATGTAGATTCAGAAAATGTTTCTATGGAATTACGGATATTGCGGCTGAATTCCCGAAAAAACAAGTGATTGCACTTTATCGACCTTAACCAGCACATACTGTTTCCTAAAAGATATTGTTATCGTTACACGAGGGGCGAAATCAGATTGCTTGACGGAGTTAAACGGTTACCTGAAAGTGCTTGATGAAAAACTTTCAGGATTGTTTTTTGAAAAGTTATTATGCTAAGCAAGCGAGCGATTGTTTGGGTTATCATATTTCGGATTTCGGATTAAAACCTCAATCTTTGGAAACCAAAGTAATTCTCAAGTTGAAAACCCGAAGAATTTCATAAATATGCTCATTAATGGGAACTGTTCATCACGTAACCAATTGTTTTCTAACTTCAGAAAAAAACTATGTAGTTCATATGAAAAACTACCCAAGTAGGGTACCCAATGGACAGTAAGTTTGAAAGGACAGACACTCATCAACTAAACTTTAATAAGATCAAAAATCAGATAGCGAATATTCTGAAAATTCAAATTTTGACCCCAAGTTGAACAAGAGAGTCAGGTGTGCCTCCTTGAGAGAAGATTTAAGTATTGCTTTCTAACAGCAAACAAATTTTGGCTGGAAATCCGCTGCATATGCATCCCGTTTTCTAAAATTATGCGAATAAGAACACAGTGTCAAAGAGTTAAGTTTGTTGGGTGTCAATTGGGAGATTTTACAATTTAAGCTTTATCTCTACGGAATTATTTTTTAATAGTAACCGACCATCGGCCATTACTAGTTGTTTTGAAGCGGAACAAAGCTGGAAAAATAATATCAAAGTTGTTTATCTCGTTGTATAGAGGGGACTGCCCCGTTAGAAATTAATTTACAACAATTATAAGGATCAGATATGAAGTTTGTAATATTATTCACGCATCTCATCCAGAGAAGTGCGTATCATTTCAGCAATTACGAAGACTTTACGGGAGCAAAAATCAATATAATCCAAAATTCGGGTAAATCGTGGTGGCACACTGACAGAGATTTACTTGCAACAGCAACCGATAAAACGCATTGTACTTCGATAGGTAAGAATCCAAAACCTATATTACATAATTGTAAATTTATACCGTTGACAAAATGTAAAGTGTCAAATGAAGAATAGAGCTCGACTTCACGGGACCCATACTTGACGATCAAAAAATAAAATTCTACATATTGCTAGAGATTGATGGTTTTTGTAAATTCACAACGGTAAAACTATACTCGGGTACATATAGCAATTATATAACACACTTTATTGATAAATTTAAAACTAATCTGGGTACCGTGAAATATCAGAGGAGAACAAGCACAAAATTTAGTTGATAAGCAAATTAGACATTTCTGCCATATACACAATATTGATGTTATCGAAGCTTGTCCTGGCAAGCTGATAGCTGCCCCCCAATGACAAACTCTAGCCAATTCTCTGAACAGAAGAATCAACCCAAATAGTGATAGCAAGAAAAATAGACAGCAGGAGTGCGAAAAAAATAAATAGATGAATTTTTTGTACTACTTTTCCTGAGAACTACTTTTGAAATAAACTTAATCGAATCTACAACAACAACATCAAAACGTTTAGAGCCACGATTATCAGTGGTTAGAGTCAAAAGTCTTGACCAATCAAAAATTGGCACAAAGGAGGAGAGGACGACAGGTCTAGCGGTTTATGCTGATCGTAGACCGCTTCAGCGTATGCGGAAATCAACTGAAGAGAGACTAATTTGACATTCCCTTGAGTTACTGAGGAGATTAAACGGCTATATTTTGTTGAAACGTGGAAAGCAAGGTTAAAACGGGGATGGCAAATGGAAGACTAAAAGATCAAAGTTTCAACGATCTTGTCAAATTTGAGCATCTAAATTGGAAAAAGCGAAGCGGTGCTAACACAAAAACCCAATTTCCAACAAAGGTAGGAATTTTAAGCGAAGACACCAGAGGATCACGTAACACAAGCGACAGAAGTTCATGCAGTTTAGCCAATGAAGAAATCGAGGAAAATTAACGGAAGGGAAGTGCAACAAACTAATTCCTTCGGTTACGGTGAAAGATTGAACAACAGTACAGCCGCGAAACGAGCTCGTTCTCGCGAAATAGCGTGATTCTGAGTACCAAATACTTGGAACACAGATGCATTCCACCGCCATTAAAGAAGTCTTAAGTTCCATCGCGTCATCACTTTTTACACAGCATCCTACTAGCACTTGCAGCACTTCAACAAATTGTGCATTGGAGATTACCGCTTCTTAACCGTTAGACCTTTTTCTCAATTTGTCCCAGACGGATCCCACGGAGAAATTAGCTTTAGAGTTTGGGCAAAAAGCTGCAATAGAGGGGAAATTTTTACAGTTTTTGTTAGTCTTTGATGCAGAACACGAACGATCCGCAGAGTAGTAAACTTTGTTAAATGACGGCCAGTCACTTATCGACACTCATAAAACCAGATCAACGAATCATTTTTGTTAAAATATAGCCATAGATTATCGACAACGTAACTTATCTATGTGTTAAACGCGTTGAATTACATATGTTAGCAGCTCTGCCAAGTCATCTAATTCAAAGACGGGGTAACCAGAATTGATAGTACCCAATCTACGGTTGAAGCATAGAATCTATAGTTCATCTTAAAGTCTCCTCTAGCTATTCAAAATTTTGCTGAAATATACTCAAAGTCATAAACTTCAGGAACAGCTGTCTTAAGTTTACGTTACCTCATTATAGCCTGAAAGATTACTTAACTGAAAATCATTGGTGTCTTCATATATATTGTTATTTAACTTTTCATTTTTTCATTTCTAAAGTGTAGTCTACTCCCACTTAATATCGTAAAACTACTGTTTGAATTTTACTGCTTAATATTTTTTCTCACGAGAAAATGTGGTATACTCAACTCATCTCAAATACTTTATGTTTTTGATACTTGGGTTGCCAGATAGTTTTGGTTGTGTTTTCGACAACGGGTAATTTAAATGATTTATATGTTCACTTTGTAAAGCTGCAGTTGGCCTTGTCTTAAGTTGATCCATGTGCTACTGATTTATTGCCGTTGGTCTTTTGTCTGCTAATACAGACAAAAAACTGTAGTCAAATCAATCTTTACAAAAGTTCTGGTTGGAACAGCTAATTTAGATAGTAATTGGAGGCCGCTCACACGTTAACATCATCTATATAGCACGATGGTAACAATTCTGACGAGATAAGGAATAAAAAAAATGGCACCTCGAAAATTGTTATGAGGTGGTTTGTGAAGGTTGCAAACCCTTTTAGGGATCTTCAATAGCAGAATGGCCTTAGTACTGAGGTGAACGGATAGCTAAGAGCATAAAATTGCGGTCGATGATTTTTTGCTCGAAAATTGAAATTTCTCTCGAAGCTTTTAGGAGGATTTCTATCGACTTTCACCTCTGATAACAATATGAATGGTGACTTTTTTACATTCAGTTATAGATTACTTTTTGATTCGATTAGTTTGGCCTCAGAACTGTATATATAATTCACTTTTTTCTCTTTTAGGTGGCCTTTATCTTTTACTAAAGATCTTATTATGGTTGACAAGATTCCATAAGACCATACATGACTTAGTATGATTACTAAGATGCTTATTGACAATAAGGGCATCGTTTTGTTGTTTGTTCACTTTTTGACTGAAAGTATGGTAAGACTTGTTGGTTTGATCTATTCTGGTCTATTGTAAAGCATCGATCAATTTTTTTATGATCTTAGTATGATGTCAAGATTTCATACAAGTCATATAGGACTTTGTATGGTTTCTAAGAATCATATATGACTTTGTATGATTGCTAGGAAGCAACACGTGATTGTAATTTTACTCTTTTTTCCTGCTAGTACACTCTGCAAGTAGACGTTATCCGAAACTCGCGTAGGCTTGAGATTAGTTCAGAACACAACTTTCTAACTTCAATTAATTCACTAAATATGCCATAGCTTTCACCACAGTAATTGGAAATGTTTGGCTGTGGGCTACATCTGCAGCTATCAAAGCTGTGAAAAAAGATTTCTACATTGATTGATCGCTATAATATAAACTGGCAGATCACATAACAGTTGCTGATGTACCTGGTTACTTCAGATCTAATTATGGTGTCATCAAGTTACTCAACTATGAATAAAACAATTTGAGTGATAATTTAAAAGATGCGCAGAAAAATGTTATAACTGACTTCAAAGATCGAATCGAACGCTGGGCGAACCGCGATAGTTATTGACATATTAGACGAACGTTATTGGCATATTCCAATCATGAGATATTCAATCAACGGAAAGATTCCATCTTCGTCCCCGTTTCCGAAAAGTGCATTTATTGCCTGTCTCATACTATAGGCTTCAAAAATGGCGTCGGATGAAGTGGTCGAATTGTTGCTCTCAAGTAAATTCTAATCATATTCCAATCATGAGATATTCAATCAACGGAAAGATTCCATCTTCGTCCCCGTTTTCGAAAAGTGCATTTATTGCCTGTCTCATACTATAGGTTTCAAAAATGGCGTCGGATGAAGTGGTCGAATTGCTGCTCTCAAGTAAATTCTAATCATATTCCAATCATGAGATATTCAATCAACGGAAAGATTCCATCTTCGTCCCCATTTTCGAAAAGTGCATTTATTGCCTGTCTCATACTATAGGCTTCAAAAATGGCGTCGGATGAAGTGGTCGAATTGTTGCTCTCAAGTAAATTCTAATCATATTCCAATCATGAGATATTCAATCAACGGAAAGATTCCATCTTCGTCCCCGTTTTCGAAAAGTGCATTTATTGCCTGTCTCATACTATAGGCTTCAAAAATGGCGTCGGATGAAGTGGTCGAATTGTTGCTCTCAAGTAAATTCTAATCATATTCCAATCATGAGATATTCAATCAACGGAAAGATTCCATCTTCGTCCCCGTTTTCGAAAAGTGCATTTATTGCCTGTCTCATACTATAGGCTTCAAAAATGGCGTCGGATGAAGTGGTCGAATTGTTGCTCTCAAGTAAATTCTAATCATATTCCAATCATGAGATATTCAATCAACGGAAAGATTCCATCTTCGTCCCCGTTTTCGAAAAGTGCATTTATTGCCTGTCTCATACTATAGGCTTCAAAAATGGCGTCGGATGAAGTGGTCGAATTGTTGCTCTCAAGTAAATTCTAATCATATTCCAATCATGAGATATTCAATCAACGGAAAGATTCCATCTTCGTCCCCGTTTTCGAAAAGTGCATTTATTGCCTGTCTCATACTATAGGCTTCAAAAATGGCGTCGGATGAAGTGGTCGAATTGTTGCTCTCAAGTAAATTCTAATCATATTCCAATCATGAGATATTCAATCAACGGAAAGATTCCATCTTCGTCCCCGTTTTCGAAAAGTGCATTTATTGCCTGTCTCATACTATAGGCTTCAAAAATGGCGTCGGATGAAGTGGTCGAATTGTTGCTCTCAAGTAAATTCTAATCATATTCCAATCATGAGATATTCAATCAACGGAAAGATTCCATCTTCGTCCCCGTTTTCGAAAAGTGCATTTATTGCCTGTCTCATACTATAGGCTTCAAAAATGGCGTCGGATGAAGTGGTCGAATTGTTGCTCTCAAGTAAATTCTAATCATATTCCAATCATGAGATATTCAATCAACGGAAAGATTCCATCTTCGTCCCCGTTTTCGAAAAGTGCATTTATTGCCTGTCTCATACTATAGGCTTCAAAAATGGCGTCGGATGAAGTGGTCGAATTGTTGCTCTCAAGTAAATTCTAATCATATTCCAATCATGAGATATTCAATCAACGGAAAGATTCCATCTTCGTCCCCGTTTCCGAAAAGTGCATTTATTGCCTGTCTCATACTATAGGCTTCAAAAATGGCGTCGGATGAAGTGGTCGAATTGTTGCTCTCAAGTAAATTCTAATCATATTCCAATCATGAGATATTCAATCAACGGAAAGATTCCATCTTCGTCCCCGTTTTCGAAAAGTGCATTTATTGCCTGTCTCATACTATAGGCTTCAAAAATGGCGTCGGATGAAGTGGTCGAATTGTTGCTCTCAAGTAAATTCTAATCATATTCCAATCATGAGATATTCAATCAACGGAAAGATTCCATCTTCGTCCCCGTTTCCGAAAAGTGCATTTATTGCCTGTCTCATACTATAGGCTTCAAAAATGGCGTCGGATGAAGTGCTCGAATTGTTGCTCTCAAGTAAATTCTAATCATATTCCAATCATGAGATATTCAATCAACGGAAAGATTCCATCTTCGTCCCCGTTTTCGAAAAGTGCATTTATTGCCTGTCTCATACTATAGGCTTCAAAAATGGCGTCGGATGAAGTGGTCGAATTGTTGCTCTCAAGTAAATTCTAATCATATTCCAATCATGAGATATTCAATCAACGGAAAGATTCCATCTTTGTCCCCGTTTTCGAAAAGTGCATTTATTGCCTGTCTCATACTATAGGCTTCAAAAATGGCGTCGGATGAAGTGGTCGAATTGTTGCTCTCAAGTAAATTCTCGATCAGAAATAGCAGTTCCAACATATTATAACCATGGCGTGGCGTTCATAGTTTTCAAGGCTGACTTTGAACTGCTAATGCATCTGGCAAATACGATCTATTAGAGATGTAATCTACATTGACGGACAGTTTAATAAGGGAAGTGTCCAAACGTTAACTCTGGTGTCCGAAGGGGACTCGTACTAACCAGGTAGCAAATATGTCCAGACCGTCCCAGGCGGAAAGTGTCTATGTCCAGACCGTCCCAGACGGAAAATGTCTATGTCCAGACTTTCGTGCGTTCACCAGATTTTCTTGCGTTCATGTCCAGACTTTCGTGCGTTCACAAGACTTCGTGCGTTCACCCTATTTTCGTGCGTTCATGTCCAGACTTTCGTGCGTTCACCCAATTTTTTTGTGTTCTTGTCTAGACTTTCGCGCGTTTATCAGACTTTCGTGCGTTCAAGTTCAGACTTTCTGGCGCTTTTTGATGTTTCCAGACTATTTAATTTTGGACGCATGAAGCCCGCCTCGAGCGTTCATCTTCGGTCTGGACATACTTGCTTCCGTCTGGGACCTCAACCTTGGTAGCAGCTTTCCTGTTAAACGTTTTGAAAGCTGTCTACATCCTCCTTACGCAGCTGAAAACAAGACATTGAAGTTTGCAACTGTTTTACCGTTACGATAAGTTTAGAGAAGAATGATTTCTATTGTTTTCATGGAAAGCGAAAAGTGTTTATTTTTGTTTGATCTATTATGGAGTAACTGAACTTCCGTTGAATCGATCAACTCCACTTCAATTCTGGCCCAAGCAAGACAAATATTACATAATCATTTTGTTATTGTTTCAAGTTTTTATCTCTTGATGATCTATTGAATGTTCGGTTAAGCGGGTAGTTATTGGTAAGTTAATGGCAAATTCAATAATGTTTTTTAAGTTTTGGCCTTGCAATTTTCAGTTTACAGGTAGAGATACTCTTTCTAATGGGGTGTTGAATACTGATGATCGCTATTAATGGTGGGGGCGTTAAGTGGCTCCTCATACGGGTTGTTTTCGTCAACATGAATGTTCCCTCCCTCTTGGCCATAACTATTAGACTCGCTGGTCGCATTGCT